>NW_026555342.1:42130875-42224406 GCF_029017545.1 Prosopis cineraria | reverse complement strand
ACTTTAAAGACACCATTGTAACAACTAAGAATAATAAAATTTTTTTAATAAGGTTATCACAATATAAGGGTTTAAAAAAGTAGTTTAAAATTGGAATTTCTATGAAAAACCCTTGTTGACATATTTTTGAGCTCACACCATAGTTTAAAACAAATTAAATAAGGTAGCGGAAGTATAAAATCAAAATCATCACTTAATTACAATGAGGGATAATTTGGAAATTTCCAAAAAGGCCCCATCTATCACCAGAGGAACCTCATTCTCTTTATCCAGTGCGCAACTCTTTCTAGAATTCATTAGTTACCACTATATAATGCACATTGCACAATATCATTTGAGGTGCTTTTCCTGAGTATCCAAGAATGTTTCTAACAAATGTACTCCTGTATCATCATGTGAACAACATGCACAGTATTCCAACTTAGTGCATTTACCACTACATTGGCTTTGCTCGGGGGGTACTTGATTTTAAAATTGTAGTCTTAAGAAATTCCATCCATATGAGCTACCTTATATTGAGTTCCTTTAATCCACTAGGCACTTCAAATTTTTATGGTCACTAAACACCTTAAATACTGAACCATAAAGGTAATGTTGCCAAATCTTCAAGGCAAAGACCACCGCTTGCCAGCTCTAAATCATGCATTAGGTAATTTTTCTTCATGCGACTTTTTCCTTGAGGCATAGGCCATAACTCACTCGTCATGCATTAGGACACACCCCAAGCCTTTTAACAAGGCATCTGCATATACCATATAAGGGAGGCGAGGATCAGGAATAATCAGCACTGGCACAGTCGTTAACTTATTTTTCAACTCTTGACATTCTGATTCACACTTATCAATCCACATATATGGCTAATCTTTCTAAGGTATGGTCAATGGTGGTATAATATGTGAGAATCCCTGTATGAAACGCTAATAGTACCTAGCCAAACCTAGAAAACTACTTATCTCTATTACTGAGGCAGAGGAGTAGTTCTCATTTCAAAACAATATCCACCTTTAATAGATCCACTATAATTTCATTTGTGGATGCAATATGCTTAAGAAATCTCACCTCCCTTAGCAAAACTCACATGTGTTGAGCTTAGCATACAATTGTTGTCCTTTAAAAGCTATAAAAATGGTACGGAGATGCTTTGCATGTTCCTCTTCATTTCTTGAGTAGATCATAAGGTTGTTTATAAATACTATTACAAACTTATTGAGGTAAGGATGAAAAATTCTATTTATATAGTATATAGATATTGCTGGAACATTCATCGACCCAAATGGCATTAATAAAAACTCATAATGGCCACATCTAGTACGAAAAGTAGTCTTTGGCACATCCTCCACTCTAGCTTGTAGATGATGGTAGATTGATCGTAGATCAATTTTAGAAAATACAGTAGTTCTAACCAATTGATCTAGTAATCATCAATCTTAAGTAACAAATACTTGTTCTTGATTGTCACCTTATTCAACTATCGATAATCGATACATAGTCTCATATTGTATCCTTTTTCTTTACAAATAATATCGATGATCCCTACGAAGACACATTTGGTCTTATAAAACCCTTCTTCAGCAATTCCTCAAGTTGCACCTTTAGTTTTGCCAATTTAGATGGAGATATTCGATATAGAGCCTTTGATATGGGTTTTGTTCTAGGCACAACATCAATTAAGAATTTCACTTCTCTATCAGGTGGCAACCCTAATACTTCTTTAGAGAAAACTTTGGGGAACTCATTCATTACCCCTATTCTCTCAATTGCTCCGTCATAGGCATCATGAACGAAGAAGAACGTCATATATGCCCAATAACCTTGTTAGATACACTTCTTTGGTTGAATCACATACCAGAATTTCGACTGACTCGATTTGAAAATCATTTGCAATATATAAAATCTTTCTTTTGCAATATGCAATGCTTTCAAAACACATGTATGCAAAAATTACATATCTACTCACAAATAATTAAGTATTTAATCAAATAGAGGAAATTATTCCATTACCTCAATCCCTTTTGTCACAAAAAGGGTTACCATGGTCTAAATATGTGCCCCACAAGTTCGATACACATGATAACACTCGAGTAATACTTAATCTGCAAGACTAAGCTATAATTATTAATTATTACTCTGATTAAACTCCCAAATCACTAAATTTTGGGCACCCTTTTAAACAAAAATCTCATTTATCAATATCAACACTTTTAATGCACTTCATTAATTTCATTTAACACCCAAACACACTAATATCACTAATTATTTACTTATGTTATTATAAAACTCTCAATTTTCACTTAGGGTTCGTCCAAACCCTAACAAAAAATTTCAAATTCCTACAAAACCCTTAATATATGTTTGGAAGATTGATTTAACTCTCTAAGACATTAATTAAGCCAATGAGTTCAGTCAAAACTCAAGAAAATATGAATCAAAACCCCATATTGCCCTAAAACATTAAAATTTGCATAATGGGGAAGAAGAGGGGAAATGAAGCTTACCCAACGATGGTTTAAGCTTGTAATGCCTTCAAAGTGCTCCTAAAGTCACACCCTAATAGACCTCGAGCCTCCTTTAACATGTTTCACACCCTAATTTTCACACCTCTTGCTTGTCCCTTCTTTTTCCCTCTCTAAAACTAGACATGTTTCACATCTGATTTAACCCAGAAAATGGCCTGCCCTACAGTGCAAGGTGCATGTGTTGTGGTACATGGCATAGTAAGTGCCATATGCTATTTTGACTTCCTACTCGAGCCTCATTGATCGATACACACCTTAGCTCATTTCCAAGGCTATCCAAATGTCCAAAAACTTATTAGTGTAAACATTATTAATTCATAAATATCTTATTTAATCAAATTACCCTTCTTAAACACTTAAATTTTTAAGTTGAAAACTGAGGATGTTATATCATTCATGACAATGAATGCAACACATGATAATATGCAAGACTTATAACCCCTTTATGTTTTGTCCAACCTTATACTCTTGATCGAAACATAGGCTCATCCATAGTTTGGCCCACACATTGGACTGATCAAAGCATCTTTGAAGCTCAAGATATACCAGGTCAAAAGTACAGAGCCTAAGCCTTAAACTATGGATGCCTCCTTAAAGAACCTAATCGATAAGTGTCACTGTCTCACGTTCCCCATCTATAAACCTAGTCATGTAAGTATTAAGGAATAGGGGCCTAAGGTGTCATGTCGTACATTCCCCCTTTACAAACTTGGTCATGCAAGTATTAAGAAATAAGGCTTCGAAAAAAGGCCAATCACTATGCGAGAAGTGAAGGCAAACCAGTGATTACAAATCATATATATATATATAATATATATATATATATCAACATCAACATCATTATCTCCCTAACCCATTACCACATATGCAACAATCACTACTTACAAACAACTTTGAAGGAAAATAGAACATTATTGAATCATCTACAATCACATTCTTTACAGTTTTTTTACAATTTATCATATATCTATATCATGTATCATATTCAATTAGATAAACTTATGTATGAGTATATTTGTATAAATCATCATATCAATTATAGTTTGCGCAAAAATCCTAAGTTAACTGTTCTCCTTGAGCTTACGAGTAGCTACAACAATTCCAAGCAATGACAGTTCTCAATAAGAGTCTACATAAGTCACACATGTATAAAAATATTAATATATAATCTAAAACTACTTAAAGGTTATCTTGAAGAAACTTGATGTTTACTTTAAAGTTAAGACCTTAAAGCTATCTTAGAGAACCACAATATTATCTTTTAAATTTCATATTCATTATTAAAAACTAGTTTATCTATATTTATAATTCTAAAAAACCTTTTTTTATAGCTTAAAAGTATTAATTTAAAGTATTTATTTATCTCAAATCTTCAATTTATTCTAAGCCTCAAACCTTATAAGAGTCCTCAAATCTCAAATAATTCATATATAGAGATCAAATCTCTTAAAGTCTCAAATAAATTTAGATATAATACTAGAGTAACACTCTTGTAGCAATAAAAACCAAGAAAATTTAAAATATATCATATCCTAGATCTTTAAGCATCAAGAATTTAAAACTAAGAAGGTAAGTAGTTAGAATAAAATTTTTAGAACATTTACCTAATTTTAAAAAGTTTCAAATCGCTGGTGAAGTATCTGATTATGAAGCCTGACTTTAAAATCTCTCCCTTGCTTTGTTCTTTCCATCGTCGGCGGCCGCAGACCTAACACAATTTGTTGAATTTGTGGCGTGTGTGCCGATAGGTGTTTACAATTGATTTAATTGGAATGGGAGTGGGCCTCGGGCCCACATCCAATTCCATTACTTTTTCTTTCATTATTTTTGTGTGTACACACACCCTATATATAAAAGTTATTTTTACCATTATTGATTATTAGTATTATTTTCACCATCATCATCATCATCATCATCATCATATTCATGAAATTAAATATTTATAATTTATTTTATTTTGGATAAATTATCCTATTAAAGTTATTTTACATATTTTCTAAATTTATAATTCTTAATAAATGCCAAAAAATTTGCTTCCTATATCTTGAAATTTCTTATAATTAATTTATTTCTAGTGATTGAAATTTAGGATGTTACATATAGCATATTTGAAAAAGGCATGTCATAACTTTCATGTTGTTCAATTACCAAGAATTTAATTAATTGATAAACATGGATTAGGGCATGCCTCCAAGATTAAATAGTATTTACAAAGATATTTATAGATCACCTACCAGCAAGGTTTTCACGTCAATAATAGATCCTACAATTTTATGAATTATGGGCTAAATTCTTGCCAACTATTAGCAGATTTAATTAATTCAATCTTAATGACGATGAATTGAATCATTACATATGGTTTCACTTATATAAATTACAAAATGATATCTTGGCATCTCTATAAATTACATCATTATGTTTTTCAAGGTTTTACCTCACTTGGCTTTCACACCCCCCCACCACCCTTTTCCGATACTTAACAGTTTTAAAAAGATATATTGTTTATACTAGGATGCATGAAGTTAGTTAAGTTTGCCTTAAGGAAGAGTGTGTGTATTGTTGTTACAAAAATGAATGAATAGTAAATTATCATAAATAATTAGTCTTTGCTTTTAATTCTTTGATTAATAATTTTTAAGATCTTTTTTGCAATAATATTAATTGTTAAATAATTATTCTTTTCTTTTAATTCTTTGATTAATAACTTTTAAGATCTTTTTTTGCAATAATATTAATTGTCACTTTCTTCAGTTGATATATATTCAATCTCTTGCTGGTTTCATTTTTTGGTGCTATTCTCTTTGGGGTTCAATGTGTGAGAAAAAGAAGATTCACCTTGTGTCTTGGAATGAAGTCTGCAAAGAGAAGAAAAAAGGTGGGTTGGGGAATTTGGCATATGAGACTTTAAAATATGGCTTTTAAGATGAAAGTAGGATGGGTTTTGGTGAGTATTAAAGATGCTTTATGGGTAAGAGTTATTAGAAGTTAATATCATTGTGGGGATAATTTACTCCCCAGTATTGATAGATCTCAATAGAGTCTCATCTTTGGACGGGTATTCAAGATAGTCGGAAACAAGTCATGCAAGGTGCTAAGTGGGTCGTGGGATGAACTGGAAATGAAGCTATTAACAAGAGTTTGACAAACATAGTAATTTCTTGCTTAAATTTGCTTACAATTTTCTTAAAGATGATCATGATTTTTCTAATCCTATTTGGAAAAAAATTTGGAATTTGAATATTCCTCAGAGATGTAAGTCTATCTTTTGGTTAATGCTTCACAATAATCTCTTGACAGATGAGGCTAAAAGAAGTAGAGGTTTGAGCGTTTCTGCCTCTTGTATTTGGTGTAATCATGAAGTTGAAGATTCTCTTCAGGTTCTTTGATATTATGAGGAAATAAAATCCTTGTGAAGCTCAATCATCAAACCAAGTATTCTCCCAGTTCTTTTAATTCTAATATGTGGGATCGGTGCTATTTGAATGCTTTTACGACAGTGGGGCAAGTAGATAGAAAATGGAAGGAATTATTTGTAATTACTTGTTGGCTCCTTTGGAAGAGAAGAAATGATATACATTTTGAAATAATCAATACATGCACCTGCCTATTGAACCTTGATTTTGATGATTGCAAAATAAAAGTGTTTATTATGCAAAGATTTTGATTAAGGAAATTAAGGGTATATGCTTAATCTTTTACTCCCCATTCCTTTGTATCATCTTACATGCGTCCTAAGTTTCCTTATTTCATTAAGGGATAAGTATTTGATTTATCTCTAATTGTCCAATTAAATCTATCTAGAGTTTTGGCAATCTTCAGCTAGAATTTAAATTTCCATTCAATTTGTGTGAATGTTAAGGCTTCTGTTCAAATTCTAAGTTACTTATATGGGTATAGTGTTGTTATACTGGTATAGTCACCATGCCCAACTAAGTCTTATAACAATATGGCTTTAGTTTTTTTGTCCATTCCCTTATATCGATACAGCCTGCTTAGTTTTTACAAATCATTTGTTATAATGATATACATCTCTCTTAAGGTATAAAACTACTCTTGGGGTATAGACTTTCTCTTGCGGTATAACCTTTTTATTCCAATATAGCTTTTTTCCAAACATCATCTAGTATGTAAAGCTATTCCAATACATTTTTCTTTATACTCGTATAGTAGTCAAGCTTGGTACAAGTAAGCTATACCAATATGGTGATGAAGATTTGTGCTCTATTTTTTGATCCCACTATTTGTGCAATTCGGAGCTCACTCATATTTCCATTCTTTCATAATCTAAGTGTTGAGCTTTCTTTTTCATCTATCTAGAAGTTTTCTAAACATCTTTCAAGTTAGATTAATAGTTATTCATTTTTTGATTATTCTTTATACTTGCATAGCATTTGGCTTTTTCGGTATAATCTTACTCACCTTTTGTCAGAGCATTAAATATATATAGTTGTTGCTTTCTATAATGTCTGTCTTGACATTACTAGGACACGAAACACAAGACATATAGCACTATTATGATAACCAGGATTGATTAACTTCCTTATATAGGGTTATCATAACCCGAGGGTTAAAAAATAGTTTAAAAGATAGGAATTCTAAGAAACCCTTTTTAAAAACTGTTTGAGTTCAGACCATAGAAATTAATTGCAACCCTTAAAAGCATCAAATGGGGCATTCTGGAAATTCTCCAAAAATGCTCCATCCCCACAACATGCGTGTTATTCATCATGATGGATGAAATAGAGAGATTATATCTCTCACTATGTAATGTGTTGTGGTGCGCAACCCTTACACCATGGTGCACCCCTACTATCATGACAACACTCTGAGACTAACTTTTAAAGCGCGTCGTTTTGCCATCCAATGTTCGATTCAAGCAATTTAAGTGTCCACACCTAGCAATTAGCACTAGTTTTATAACTAAACACTTAACCATTCAAAAGTTAGACGTTCAGACATAATTTGATCCATTTTCCTTTCAAAACACACATAATAGTATCTAATTTCCCCAACCTAGTGCCAATGATGTTGAAACCTCTTGAACTAATTGAAATGGACCATAAACAACCTAATTAAACAATCATACAATAACACTAGCATTCTAAACACAAATTGACGATTAAACCCCATTTTCACAATAAATTAATGGGGTGGCATTAAACTATATGTCACAATCCCCTTAGCCAATCAAACACACCAAACAAAATAATATCATTTGCTCTAGTATCTCAACCTCTTATGGCAATTTCATCACAATCACAACATCCTAGGCTAAGATACCACAATCACACAACGTCATGCAAGTGAATCAAAATAACATATGTCCCTAATTTGACATATTCATGTAATGTTTTGTTCCATAACCAAAAGAGTGGGGCAGTGCTACACAAATCTCAGCTCCTTAGATGCCCAACCAAGTTTTTCTTTCCTTTGTCCCTATCGGAGCCTTTACTTGTAAAATATAACCACCTTAATTTCAATTCTATCCTAATTTTTCTTTATTTAAATTATAAAAAATATTGATCGAGGAGTTTCAAGGGGTTAAATTTTGAGTTAAAAGTTAAAAAAGAGCTCTTGGATGTGAAATTAAAATTTTGTGACTAGTTTAGGGCTTAATGGTTGAGCCTTAGAAGTACAGGCTTAAGTTAGCCTAAATTAAGAGGTTTTAAAGGGCAAGAATGCTTGTTAAGTGTGTGAAAAGGGTGTTTTAAGTTGTTTTAGTGGATCAGGTGCATATGGTCGTGGTAAGTAGGTTAAGTGAACCCTAAAAAGTATGAATGATATGAGAGTGAGTGCTAAGTAATGTGACTTAGAAAAATTTAGTATTATAGATTGAGTTTATAAGTTAATCAAGGGCAATTGTTATGTAGATTAAGTAATTTGGGATTGCTTGTGGAAATCTACAAATCATAAAGTGCTATAGTGCAAACGGTAATCCTTAATAAAAAGGTGTAAGGCAACTAGATAAACTCTTCTATCAATTAGCTTGTAAAATTATTTTCAAGTTATTGATATAATTTATTTATATTATGATTTTTATATGGATAAAGTAGCCTTATTGTGAAAAGTGATACATGTAATGCATATGGTAGATAGTGCATGAGTAATTATGTGTGAAAGTGATACATGTGATGCATGTGAAAGATATGTGCTAGTGAAGCTTGTTTGCGTGTGTGCATGAGAAAGTGATACCTTAGTGTACCTTGTCCTAAAGTAGAGGCTCATGGTCCTACTTTGTGTAAGGCTAAGAAGTACCAGTAGTCTAGAGCATTAATTACGATCTTATAGTGGAACTTAGGAGTGCATGAGTATTCATTATGATTAAAGATGGGGGTTTATTTTGTGAAGGTGTGTAACCATGGCTTTTATGGTGTAAATGATGCCTATACCTTATGTATCATAGCCAATAGGCATGGAGGGCAACTCCCTATCACTTTGCTAATTGGTTAGGGGAAATCTATAGTCTAGAGGTGGTAAAGAAGTATTGGCCCCACTTCTTTCACTAACTATGAGCTTGGATTGACCAGAGAGGTCCTGTACATAGCCTATAGATTCGGTTGAGAGTTATGGAGGTTTGGTGGATATTAATGAACCATGCTCATTCATTTTATTCATGCCTTACATATTGCATTTATTTGTATTATTGTGAAATGCTACTACTCTATCTCTTGTGTTTATTTTACTTGTCAATCAATATTAGAGTTTATTCAAGTTATTGGAATGTATGTCTCACTCTAATACTTAATGTTTACAGGTATAAAGAGTTCCAAGAGGCTAGTGAAGGAAACTTAAGAAGAGTAGTTGTGTTTACATTAATTGTAATACTACTCTTGAGTCTATGAATGTATAATTGCATATTAAATGTTTAAGTTATTAACTAGGATGCATACATGTGTATTGTTTTTGGTAAATTCCTTGTACTACTTTGTATGCATGTCTGCCATTTGTGTAAATGTGATTATGTGGGTGTCTTAAATGCTAATACAAGCAAGAGTAACTATGTGATTTTGGGAAATCTTGCCTCAAAACATATGATAAGTAGTAATTTCCTAGCTTATGGTGCCTAAAGTGTAGGTACTTATGTAAAATTAGAGATGTTTATTAATGAGTAAGATTTGTTAATGCTAAGTGTTCAACTTGTTCCACTAGCATGCATATATGTTTATGTGGTGATATGTGTATATGTGTGAACCCTAATTATATAATGATACTTAGCCCTATATGTGCAAGTCAGATAGATGTAAGTGGAACAAGTAGAAAGGTGTATGTGTGATTATATGTGTTTCCTCATGTGAGAAGTGGCACTGAGAGTTAAAGATTGTCTATATCATATGCGATATATGATTACATGTGATATAAGATGTTGGATTTGAATACTTATAGTGCTTGATTTTTAAAGAAAAAGTAAATTTTTGCACCTAGATTTCTAAATTGAGATCAAATTGTTAGATCGTGTCTAAACTTATTTCATTAGTTAGCTTATCTTATGAATTGAACTTATCTTATTTTAGATCGTGTCAGATCGAGATGTTAGCGATGGGTAAATTGAACTTCCTTCTTGAGATGTAAATCAAACAAATGAAAGATGGAATATTCATTAGTTAAACAAAGTATACCAAATAGATACTAAAAAAATATGGATTTAACAACTCAAATCCGAACAAGACTTCGATGAGATCCTTAATCAAAATTGAAAATGATGAAAAAGGAAAGAAGGTAGATGAAGTTAAGTTTTGATAGATGATTGGTTCCTTGCTCTACCTCATTGCTAGTAGACATGACATCATATTCAGTGTTTGCATATATGCAATGTTCTATATTGAACCAAAGGAGTCCTACCTAAAGGTTGTCAAGAGTATATTAAGTATCTGAATGGGAAAATATAGCTAGGACTCTAGTTTCTAAAAGGAGGAACATCTAAATTAATCATACATTCAGATGTCGACCATGCTAGGTACAAAACTGATAGAAAGAGCACAAGTAAAAACTATCAATTCTTTATAGGCTTTCTCATCTTATGGTTTAGCAATAAGCACAACATTGTCTTACTATCTTCATGTAAGGCTAAGTATTTGGCTATTGGAAGTTGCTGTACACAACTGCTATGGTTGAACAACAATTAGAGAACTAGGAGTGCACTTCAAAGAAGTCCCTATCAAGTATAATAATATAAGTACAATCAATGTAGCAAAAAATCCAATCTATTAGAGTTTGTGGCCACAACTAAGCAATTAGCAGACATCTTCACCAAGTCCTTGCTAAAGAATAATTCACCATCATTATAAGAGAATTGAAAATGGTAAATCACAATAAATTGTAATATATTCAAAGACTCTAAATTTTTGGTTTAAATTTTTGATATGTTATATATTACTAACTTAAACTTCAGAGTAATTATTTGATATTTTACAGGATCTCACCTTTATGTTTAAGTATTTTTATTAGTTAAAGGAGAAGTCTGAAGAAACTTCCATTTCAAGCATGAAACGGATAATTACATGTATGAACTAGAGTTTTAGAAAGATTGGAGTTAGAGTCTAAGCCATTTTAAGCATGATCCTAAGCACAAATCAAGAATGAATTGTCACACAAAAGACAAATAGTCTTTGAAAAGCCATTTCAAGCATAGAAGTAGACAAAATACACTTGATTTAAACTCCGTAGTGATTTTCCTTTGAAGTGGCAAATCACTTCAAGTGTGATGTTGAATGAAGCTCAAGTGTAAAATGGATTACATAATACTATATTGAAGGAGATGGGCATTTCAAGCATGAATCCTTAGAGATTTCAAGCTTAAAATGGGTTATAAAGAGCAACCTCAAAAGAATAGTCAATTTCAAGCATGAAACCAGTCAAGAATCAAGCATGAAAATGGAAGGAAGAATTCAAGCTAAATATCAAACTGCCACTTCAAGGATGAATCAAGCGTGATTCATATATGAGTTTAAGAGCTTTAAAATGTGTGAAAAAATGCATATGTCTTTTTCAAGCTTGAAACATAATGAATCAAGTATGAAATGACCTTCAAAATGGTTGAAGCTACAAGACACATGAATGTATATGTCTATATATATGTTTTTTGCTTGATTCTCCCCATTTCTCATATGTTCTCTAATGATTAGAATATAATCATTACTCATTCTCTCATCTCCATCTCACATTCTAAGTTACCTAAGCACTCTCTAACCTTTAAAACCAATCACCCATAATTTCTAAACATTTCTCTTTTACTCCAATTCTCTTTAACTACCTATAAACCTTGACCTAATCCTTTTGCCCAAAACTCATCTGTGACCAAAAAAATTGCAATAACAAAGAATATAGGTAATTGGGGTGATGAAGCTTTGAGAAAAAAGGAAAAGAATTGAGGAAATGATTGAGGAAGCTAGTGTCTCATCTTTATAACTAGTGAAGAAGGGAAGAACTCTAAAGAAGGGAAGGAAGTTGTGATAGTGATAGAGAAAGTGTTTGAGCCTCAAGTTACTAATGAAGAATTGGCTTAGACTATACTTGGAAGGGAGTTATCTAAGGATGGGAGCAATAGGCCACCAAGGAAAATATTTGAGGCCCTAATAAATAAGGCATGTTGATAAACATCGAGCATAAAACAAACTATAAGAAGTAACATAGCTATGATCACAGAAGGGCATTTCACAAAGTATGACTCCTTCATCAAGGGTCATAACTTTGATATAGATGAATATGTTTGCCATTGCAAGGTGTTGATAGAGATACAATTGAATTATTTCCCTAAAGTTGTGAAAGCCTTCTATGCTAGTTTTGGTTAGGATAAGACTATAAAGACATACAAAGCTTTTATTAGAAGTTACCATATTCATTTCACTCCAATAAGTCTAGCGCATATTTTGAATATGGAATATGATCATAAGTTTATAGAGCTTTTGGAGTTTTAAAGGGCTTCATAGAAAGATCTCCAAGATTTCACACATTAAAGAAATAAAAAAGGCAATCTTCACGACTAAAAAGGTTCCAAAAATTATGAAGCTAAGATATATCTTTAGGTCAACTAGCTTTTCTTTCAAGCATAAGATGTTAACTTATATTGTAACAAGGTTTTTTGAAAACAAGTGCACAACCTTCAATACCTGCAGTGATTTTGAACTTAAGACGATGACATAAATGATTAAAGGAAGGAAAATCAATATGTCACTATATTCTAAGATGAATATTCTAGGTGTCAAAGTTGGACACAAAGAAGAAGAAGAAGGAGAAGCATGAGAGGAATCTCTTTTTTTGTACATTAGTCTTTGCCTTTTTAAAGAGATTTCATATAAATTATCTTGAAAGGGTTGTCAAGGAACAAGAGGAATTTAGAGACACTACTTTATTTAGGATGAAATTCAAATTAAAAGGTAAACACTTTGTTATTAAAGGAGAAGATGAATTATGGGAGAAGGTGCAAGTCTAGAAAAAGAAGAGGAAGTCAAAGAAGAAAGTTAAAGCTGCTACTGAGCCTCCCTTACAAGAAGTTCCTCCAACTATGACTATTCCACAAGGAGAAATGTCCAATGCATTTCTCCATAAGATTTTGAATGAAATAGAAGGCAAACTAGACCATGTAGTGGTCAGTTAAAGAATGTTAAAGAATGACATTATGGGATTTAGTGATATGATGTTATACCTAAATAGAAAACTAGACAAGATTATGCAACACTTAGGAATTGCTAAGCATTAAAGTGAAGAAGCTACAATAGGAGAAGAAGCTAGGCCTTCAAGATTCAAAGAAGTGTTTATATATGAGGTCTCCTCATCCTCAATTTCCAAAACTCCCACAGCCTCACCTAAAGCCAAAACCAGACTTAATTTGGATAACCCTTTACCTCTATATTTATCTTTCCAAATTCCTTCACCTTAACCATCTCAGAAACAAAACCAATTGCTTGATGCCCAAATACTTGACCAACCTAAAACAAAAAACTTTCTTGAGCCAAAAGGCAAAGAGACTCACCACACTTAATCTAAACATCCATCTTTATTTGAGTCTCCATCCCAAGATCAAAGCCTTCAACTAAAGGAGAAAGAAATTCATCCTTGTAATGGCATGCTTAACCTTAAACTTCTCCCTTGCCAAAATTCATTAATACACCAACATTCATAATAGCCTACAATGAAGATATTGATGATATGACTGTCAATAGGCTTATTGAGACACTCATAACACATGTTAGTAAACTAAGGACACCCTCTTCTATGTTAAACCCCTTAGCCTTACTCCTAATTTTTCTTAATGCTCAATTTGTCACAAAAACGTTTTAAAGAAAGAAATCTCAACCAAAATCCAAAACATACAAAACTGACAAAAAGCCTACCCTAATCATAGTTGAGGAGACTATCCATGAAGAAAGGGTTGTCTCAATAGGAAAATATTCTCAAGTAGCTACTAAAGGCCAACTGAAAGGGTAAGAAGAAGTACAAGCAATAGAAGAAGTACAAGCTACTACATCTGAAGTACTTGACGCTATTCTAGTAATGGACCCATCTAATCCTTTCACTTAGATTATAGTTCTCTTTATGCAATCCTTTCATCTTAGCTAATTAGAGCATTCTCTTCCTCCTTGTAACATCCCAAAATTTTAAGACTCGGATTTATAAAAATAAAATAAAATAAAATATTTATAATTAAATTAAAATTTAGAATAATTTGATAGAGGTCCAGAGTTTGAATTTTTCTAAGCAAAAGTTTAGTTTTATTTGATTTTAACTATGGGAAAAATTACCAAAGTTGACTCGGGCTTTTGTGCAATAATAAAAAAATGTTGGGCCATTTCTTGTAATTTTTCCCAAACTTTTAGATCAGCTTTTATAAGGGAAAAGAGATGCAGAAACGCAGAGAAAGGAAAGGAAAGGAAACGCACGAGAGGGAGAGAGGAAGAAGAGAAAAGAAAGGGAGGAAGTTAGGCTTGGATCTAGGAGTCTTTATGACCGTTGCGAGCTCAGCTACACGATAGGTAAACTCCCTACTTCAATCCTTTTCTCTTTCTCTTGATTTTCTTCAATTTTTAGAAGAGGAGATTTTTGGATTTTGATCTCAAAGGCTTTATTCTTGTAAGCTTTTGTTTTTTTGGATCCTAGGGAGCATGTTTTGAGTTTCTATATAGTGATCTAATGTTTTGAGTGAATAATTGGATGAAAAGAGGTGTTTTGGGCACAAAATAAACCCTGAAAAATTGGGTTTTTGCTCCTTAATGGTTTAAGTCTATTGATTTAGTTATAATTTTGCTATTTGCGCCCAATAAGATTTAAATTAAGGTTTGGTTTTCATTATAAGGACTAATGGTGAAAGTTAGTGGCACTAAGTAAAGGTTTTTAATTGATTAAAAAAATTATATAAATTAAAAATTAGCCTAGTGATGGCTAATAAATGGTTTTGGTAGTTAAGTGATACTATGTGAATGGTTGGTTTAATATATGGACCATTGGGATGAATTATAGCTCATAAACCCAAGTTGTGTGGTATGAGTTATAGTCTTCATTAATGCTATTTGACATGATAAGTGATGTGGATCACTTATATGTTGTAGGAATTGTTGGTGGAATTTGTTCAGAAGTTAAGGAACAAGCCGAGCCCTATTTTGTACAAGGGAAACCCTTTTGGTACCAAAGGGTTGAGGTAACAGGGGAAATTTACATTTTCTATTACTTTGTTTTAGCTTTTTTGAATAAATATTACTAACTATCATGCATTACATGTTTTAAAAGATTAAATGTGCTTTATAAGGGGTTATGGGGTACTACTTTGATTATAGTGCAATTATGTTTTTTTTTAATTGTTTAATAATAATGTTTTTATGGAAACGAGATTTATAAATGTTATACTACTTTAGAGTATTGAATGGTCAATACTCAGGAAAGATAGACAAGAGTAAAAGGTATGATCTCAGTGGGAGTTCACCAATGAGAAGGTGTGGATTTTTGATATTCTATGGCACACTGTCAATACTCAGTGTTGTCTTACGTATTGTGGGCTCAGTGTACTAAAGTGGTTAGTGTATTGAGTGTTCGACACCTCTCAGTGGGGGAGGGAATCCAACATATGAAGTGTGAGGTTGAGTACCTAGGCCAAGGTAGCCCTCACATGGAAAGTAAGTTGGGCTGGCTTTGGAAGGGAGTTAGCTTCAACTGCTTAGGATTCACGTTGAAGGGGCATAGGAGGTTCGGTGGATTAGATCATGCCTTAGATTATGTTTTGTGCCTGTGGAGGTACAAGTAGGTATAAGGTTTACTTGCGAGTTAAAGAGTGCCAGGGGGCATTTTGTTGGTCATGAAAGGCCATACCGGCTTAGGTCATGCATTCATGCATTTTAAATGGCTAAATTATATACTATGTTGAATTTATTATTCGTTTATTTGATTATGGCTTACTTTGTAGATTTCACTGTTATTAAGACTGTGGTTGTCTCACCCCTTTCTTTTCAATATTCTAGGTCCAGGTGAAGGATCCAGTGGTGGACGGGGAAAGGAGCAAAGCTAGGGGTTTGCTTGTGATTTGTAAAGAACTGCAACCCCTTTCTTTTGAGCAAATATATTGTAATGTATTTAAGATTAAGGTGCCAGTAGGATATGATTATGTATGTGTGTGTGAATATGTGTAGATTGTGTGCTTGTGTATGAATTTTTGTCTGTTTACAGACTTGTGGCTAGGAAACTTAGTTATGGTGTGTGGTTTTGATGGATTTACTTAGTAGACCAAGTTTCTATTACAAGCAGATATTTATTTTGATATATATGTGATTTTATAAGCAAATGCAAAGTGGTTGCATTGCAAATGATGTGCTATGGGCAAACATACACCTTGGATAGAGAGAGTGGGTGCGTGGGCCCCACAAGGAGCTCTGAGTCAAGTGAAAATGTTTAGCATATGTATTTATATAAATACATGGTATTTAGATTGATTTGGACCACTTTTGTATGATTTGTGCATTTTGAGGGTTTAGGGTCCATTTTGGGAAATGTTACCCGGGTGGTCAAATTTTGATGTATGGGGGTTTTCCATCATTTGAATGTTCTATCAGGTGTTTTTAGTCTTATTTGACATGTCCAAAGTGTTCCCACAGGTTTGTGACCATTAGGATGAGATTTGGACAATTTTGAAAATGGTTTTTACCAAAAAGCTACACTTTTGTATCCGGGTGTCCAAATCTTAATCTGACCGTTGGCTTTCTCTAAAATTTGGGTCACAAGTAAAACCTTTTATAAGCTTCGTGTGAGCTTTAGAATCATGTCGATCAGAAATCGGATAGAGAAACAACGCACTCCGGAATTTGGTCTAGAGGTGCTGTCATGACAGCATTAAATTGCTGTCATGACAGCTACAGTGTTAATGTTGTAACCTGTATAAAATTCAATCCAGCTGTTGGATCTTTTCAAAATTTAGTATACTAATAGTATTCTTTAAAATTAACATGTGGATTTTGGAATCACTCCAATTGGAGGTCAGATGATGAAATGGTGCACTCCGGAAGTTGGTCCGGAAGTGCTGTCATGACAGCAAAAATAACCAATTTTTTAACATGTTTAATTTTCAATCCGACCGTTGAATATTTTTGAAATTTGGTATACTTATAGTACCCTTTGAATGTGACGTGTGAGCTTTAAAATCACTTCGATCAGAGGTCGAATGACAAAACGGTGCCTCCCAGAAGTTGGCCCAGGAGGGCTGTCATGACAGCAATTTAATGCTGTCATGACAGCATCTTTTTATTTCACTTTCGTCTAGCTTGCTTTCACGTGCTATAGGTAGAACCTATAAAATTTTTTAAAGGCTTTAAATTTTTAATTTGCAATTGTGTATTTGCTTAGTGATTTAAATGGTTTGTTTCCTAAGTTGGTTTTAGGATTAATTCCTTAACCACACTTAGTTTATTTAAATTGTGTGATTTTTGGATAACACTCGGGGCAAGTGTTACACTCCTCTTACCAAAAGATATGTCCTCGAGGTGTATCTTAGTGATAAATATCAAAAAATCATAAGAAGATTTCTAAGTTTTTGATAATGCCAAAGGGATAATGAAATATGGGATTACCTTAAACAAGGGGAGAATCAACAATTTGTGTTTTACAATTTCTGTCATTCATATCTTTTCATTACTTAATTGACTTTGTGACTTGTATTTTTTTAATATGAAATATGCTCATATATGTTGTAATGTCTTTATCATCAATGAAATGAATTATTTAGAAATCTTTATGCTTACATTGCTTTTACTTAGTTTTCACATTTATCACTCCCATGGCTAATTAAGGGGGAGTATTTATCTTAAATAGAACTAAACTTTAATATGAGGTTTTATCGTCATTAAAAAAGGGGATAATGTTAAACCATGTGTTTTGATGATCACAAACCAAGGGAGAGGTCTTTATTACAAATCAACATCTAAGTGACAAAACCTCCAAGAGCATGATATCAAGAGAAGACTTAGTTTAATATGTTTATTTATTTTGATCTTTTCTTAGATTGTTTAATCTATTTTTTTTATTTTGATCTTCTCTTAGATTCACTTGTGAAAACTAATGAGAGCTACCATATGATTTGAATATAGTAAGAATGCATCACATTAAATCTAATGTCAGGCTTGTAAGTCCTTTGATCTTGAGTGTCAACTCTTTAGAATGCACTTAAGTTTATTTGTCCATTTCATGTTTGATCTAGCCAGATCCACATTTGTTTTGGCTCCCTCTTATGCATGATAGGATTTAGTGGATCTAATTTAATCTTGAGCTAGAACAAATCTTTCCTAAATTAGATCATAAAATTTAGACACTACACTGTAAGTGATTTCACACTTGAGTCAGAGATTGATCTACGCGTGTCTTGATAGGTAAGTATAGAAGTGTCTTGCAGATGCATCTATGTTTTGATTCATGCTTTAGTGTACTTTGTGTCCATACTTCAATTTTCTATGTTGTCAATTTGAAGTTTTCCTTAATGACATTTCATTCTTGAGTTTGCATGATTTACAGTTGAAATGTAAAGTTGACTTAGAGCCTAAGTTTAACTTTGATAGCCTTTGAACTAAATATACCAAATCAAGCTTGTTTCAAAGTGTTTTAAGCATGTTTCATCACTCAAAAAGCTTGGTGCTTTTGTATTCCATTTCATTCTTGAACACATACAGTACCCATATGTGTTTTGTCACAAAAAGAAGTTAGGTACTTCTATCTTCCAAAACATACTTGAATACATTATAATGTCATGCTTGAATTGTCATAAGTAAACCACAGCTGAGACCCGTAGTGCCATTCCATGTGTGTTTTGTTCTAATTCATGCTTGAATTGGCTTTTAACACAATATTAAATGCTTTGCAGGAAAGGTTACTTTTTCTAATCATCTTCATTTCTTCATGTCTCAAATGGCTATAATCTTTACGCTAAATTTTCTAGTGGTCTAAATAAGCTCAAACTATGTATAGCAAATTATTTAAATGAGTGGGCAACCAATTAGTATGTATTAAGTGCCAAAATGTAGAAAATCTACCATTATATATTTAATCTTTGTGAAATAAGCCCTTAGTTGGTTTATAAGTCATAACTGTATTATTTACTCTTTTTCAGAGTTATATTTGTTAGTTCCTAAATTGTTCCTATCATCTTATTAGATGAGAATATATTAGGGAACACCTTTAACTTCTTTTAAGTGAATCAAGGTTAGCGATCTCTTGTGTAGTAATAGAGAAGAGAATTTCTCTTTAAAGGTGATTTTAGTAAGGAGAGATTTCCTACTATCGAGAGAGGTGTTCTGTTAAGTTTGAGAGACTCACTAGAGTAGTGAAAGACTTGTAAATGGCTTACAAGTGCCCAAGAAAACTTATGGATTATACTATGATAGTAAAAACCCATTGAAGATTATGGAAATGTTAAAAAATCTCAAGTGTACTCTTGATAACTAGATGTAAGCCAAGTTGTTAGGATGAACCAGGATAAAATCACTATGCAATATCCCTATTTCTACACTCCTTATATTAAACACATTTATATTCCATTTTCTCTCTTGGTTTTTCAATTTGAGGTTATGATAGCTTTATTTTTGCTCTAGTTATTTGTATTCTTACTTTTCTAGACTTGATGAAATCCTTATTTATTCAATCTCACTACAACAAAAGACATAATAAAGGACACCTCATAGAGGATGGTTGCATGTAAAATCATCCTATGTGAGGAGACAGAGCTAATGTGAGAAGACATATAGGATGGTTGTGTATGGAACCATCCTATATTATTAATATATGTGACAATTCTTTATATTAATATATTATTAAGAAACAGTCCAATATATGTTTCTAGAAGGATTTGAATTAAAAAAAATAGAAACATATATAGGGATTGTTTCCTAAAGGAACCACCCTATATGTATATATATAGGATAGTTCAAATGAAGAACCATCTTATATATGATTTAAAATTAAAACCCTAAGCCCTCTTTTGTTTGTTTCATCTTCATCTTCTCCAAGCCAAAATCTAGAGCTCTTTCAATCTAGCTATTGATTTCCTACCCTGATGATTGGAATTAGTTTCTCATTTTCAAAATTAAACTAGAGCTAACCCTAATGTAGTATAGGGCCAGCCCTAAGTCATCTCCCAAGGGTTGGTCTTTGTCTAATTAAAAGTTATCTAGTAAAATAAATCAACCAAAGTTTGTAGAAATTTAGTTACCTAGCTAATTATCTAAACTAATTACCTAATGTGCAAGTAATTAAAATGCTGGTGAAAGTGAGTGAAATGAACTTTCCTTTTTATAAGACTGGAACCCTAGAGATTCATTAATTTTGGACTCATTATCTTCTCATGATTAGGCTAAGTTTAGCTTTCCTTTCCTCTTAACTAGAGCTGCCATGACTTAAAAGAAATTATCTTAAGTCAATTAAACTAATTAGCTAACTTCCCTAGGTCTTAGATTAAAGCCCCTAGTTCAATTAACCAATTGGTGTAAAAATTAGCCAAGTAAATCACTCAAAACTCTCCCTCAAGTGCCACAGCCAAGGCAAGAAATCAAGTAACCACAAGATTATATCAAGCAACTCAACAACTCAAGCATTAACATTAGAAGATTATGCAACATTAACACATGTAATTCACTAATTAAAAAACACAAGATTATGTGCCAAACAAGGAGTGGCCAAATTTAATCATGGCTGTCCAAGGGAGAAATTAAATGAAACAATCCTCTCTCTTTACATCATAAAATTCAAATTAGAATTTATAAGCTAAGATGATTAAATCCTAGATTAAGGAATCTAACCATCTAGTAAAAAGAGAAGAGGATAGGAAACAAAAGAACTTAGCCAATTTAAAGCTCAAGACTCATCGTACATCTTCATCTCTCTAGGATTCTACGAAAGAAATTAGCCAATCTTTATCATATTTAAGAACGCTAGTAATTGCTTGTGAAAGCCAAACTCCATAGCTCTTGAATGATGGAAATGAGCTTCAATCCTTGTAAAAGTGGAAGGGTTAGGATGAAGTTGAGGAAAGGAGAAGAATGGCGTGAGTTTTATGGAGGTTTGGTCGTTGAAAATGGAGGTTAGGGTGCTAGAAAATGAAAAACAAAAGCATGAAAATGAAGAACACTATATACAAGGCAGAAAAATGAATGAGATGATAAAATAGGTGTTGGATCTCAAATTGGGGCTGAATGGACATGCATATCTTGTTTCCCATCAGTTGAAGGAAAATTAAAAAATAGGAAAAGAAAATAAAAAGGACATGGGAGCCTTGTCATACTTACAAGGTGGCATCCTCCTATTAGCTTGTAGATGATACCAATGTGTATACAATTAATTCTGTAACACTTGCCCTGAGTGTTATCCAAAAATCACACAATTTAAATAAACTAAAGTGTGGTTAAGGAGTTAATCCTAAAACTAACTTAGAAAACAAACCATTTAAAACCTAAAAAAAATTTATAGGTTCTACCTATAGCGCACGGAAGCAAGCTAGATGAAAGTGAAATAAAAAGATGCTGTCATGACAGCATTAAATTGCTGTCATGACAGCCCTCCTAGGCCAACTTTCGAAGGCGCCGTTTCATCATTCGACCTTTGATCGAAGTGATTTTAAATTTTACATGTCACATTCAAAAGGTACTATAAGTATACCAAATTTCAAAAATATTCAACGGTTAGATTAAAAATTAAACATGTTAAAAGATTGATTATTTTTGCTGTCATGACAGTAAAAAGCTGTCATGACAGCACCTCTGGACTAACTTCCGGAGTGCATCATTTCATCATCTGACTTCCGATCGGAGTGATTTCAAAGCTCACATGTCACTTTTAAATAGTACTATTAGCATACCAAATTTTGGAAAGATCCAACGGACGGATTAAATTTCGTGCATATTGCAACATTATCAATTATTGCTATCATGACAGCTCCTTCGGACCAAATTCCGGAGTGTGTCGTTTCTCTGTCGGATATCTGATCGACATGATTCCAATGCCCACATGAAGCTTATAAAAGGTTTTACTTGTGAATCAAATTTTAGAGAAATCTAACGGTCGGATTAAGATTTGGACACCCAGATGCAAAAGTGCAGGTTTTGGTAAAAACCATTTTCAAAATTGTCTAAATCTTATCCTAATGGTCACAAACTTGCGGGAACACTTTGGACACGTCAAATATGACTAAAAACATCTGATAGAATATTTAAATGGTAGAAAAACCCTTTATATTAAAGTTTGACCACTCGGGTGCCATTTCTCAAAATGGACCATAACCCCCCAAAATGCACAAATCACACAAGAGTGGCCAAAAACTATTTCAAATATCATATACACATATAAATACAGACGCTAAACATTTTCACTTGACTCAAAGATCTCTGTGGGGCTCATAGTATATGTTTGGCTATAGCACATCATTTGAATGCAACCACTTTGTATTTGCTTGTAAAATCACATATATACCAAAATAAATATTTACTTGTAGTGAAAACCTTGTCTACTAAATAAATCCTTCAAAACCACACACCATTGCTAATTTTTCTAGTCACAAGTTTACAAGCAAACAAAAATTCATACACAAGCCATACAATCCACACATACTCACACAATATACATAATCATATCCTACTGGCACCCTAATCCTAAATACATTACAATAGATTTGCTCAAAAGAAAAGGGTTGCAGTTCTTTACAATTTACAAATAACCCCTAGTTCTGTTCCTTTCCCCGTCAGCCACTGGTTCCTTCACCTGGACTTGGAAATATTGAAAAGAAAGGGGTGAGACAACCACAGTTTTAGTAACAGAGAAATCTACATTGATTATTACAAAGCAAGCCATAACTGAATAAACGAATAATAAATTCAATATAGTATATGATTTAGCCATTTAAAATGTATGAACGCATGACCTAAGCCGGTATGGCCTTTCATGACCAACAGAATGCCCCCTGGCACTCTTTAACTCGCAGGTAAACCTTATACCTACTTGTACCTCCACAGGCACAAAACATAATCTAAGGCATGATCTAATCCACCGAACCACCTATGCCCTTTCGACGTAAATCCTGAGCAGTCAAAGCTAACTCTCTCCCAGAGCCAACCCGACTTACTCTCCATGTGAGGGTTACCTTAGCCTAGGCACTCAACCTCACACTTTATATGTCAGATTCCCTCCCCCACTAAGAGGTGTCGAACACTCAATACACTAACCACTTTAGTGCACTGAGCCCACAATACGTAAGGCAATACTGAGTACTAGCAGTGTGCCACAGAATATCAAAAGTCTATACCTTCTCATTGGTGAACTCCCACCGAGATCATGCCTTTTATTCGTGTCTACCTTTCTCGAGTATTGACCACTTCAACACTCTAAGGTAGTATAACATTTATAAATTTTCCTTAAATAGTTCCTTAGCCTATCTAAGGTACCTTAGTTACAGTTCCTTAAGTGCAACTTCTATTCTTTATGATTATAATACATGCAAACAAATTTTGTTCCCATGAAACATTATTGTTAAACAATTAGAAAACATTTTGCACTATAATCAAAGTATTACCCCATAACCCCTTATAAAGCACATTTAATCTTTTAAAATATGTGATGTATGATAGCTAGTAATATTTATTCAAAAATAGCTAAAACAAAGTAATAAGAAATATCAATTCTCCTGTTACCTCAACCCTTTGGTACCAAAAGGTTCCTCTTGTACAAAATAGGACTCGGTTTATTCCTTAACTTCCAAACAAATTCCACCAACAATCCCTACAACATATAAGTGATTCACATCATTTATCATGACAAATAGCATTAATGAAGAATATAGCTTATACCACACAACTTGGGTTAATGAGCCATAATCCATCTCAATGGTCCATACGTTAAATCAACCATTCACATAGTATCACTTAACCACCAAAACCATTTATTAGCCATCATTAGGCAAATTTTCAATTTATATAATTTTTTATCAATTAAAAACCTTCACTTAATATCATCAACTTTCACCATTAGCCCTTATAATAAAAACCTAACTTTAATTTAAATCTTATTGGGCTTAAATAGTAAAATTATAACTAAATCAATAAGCTTAAACCATTGAGGAGCAAAACCCAATCTCTTAGGGTTTAATTTGTACTCAAAACACCTCTTTTCATCTAATTATCCACTCAAAACATTAGAACACCATATATAAATTCAAAACATCATCCCTAGAACCCAAGGAAACTAAAGCTTACAAAAATAAAGCATTTTGGATCAAATTTCAAAAAATTTCCTTTTCCAAAATTGAGAAAAACAAAGAGGGAGGGAAGAGGAATGAAGTAGGGAGTTTACCTATCGTGTAGCCGAGATTGCAACAGCTACAAAGCCTCCTAGATTCGAGCCTAACTCTCTCTCTTTTTTCTTTCTTCTTCCTTTCTCTCTCTCACGCGTTCGTTTCCTTCTTTTCCTTATTTCCTTTTCTGGTTCTGTGTTCTTTTTGCTTCTTAAAATGCTGATATTAGACTTTAGAAAAAATTACAATAAAGGGCCTCACATTTTTTATTATAACACAAAAGCCCGGGTCAACTTTAGTAATTTTTCCCATAGTTAAAAATTAAATAAAACTAAACTTTTGCTAAGAAAAATTTAAACTCTGGACCTCTATCAAATTATTCTAAATTTTAATTTAATTATTGATATTTTATTTTATTTTTTAAAATAAATCCGAGTCTTAAAATTTTTTGGGATGTTACAAATTCCATGTGTCATCCACAATTTCAGCTAATCTAAACCATGAAATAGGAGCCCTACACATCCAAACCATTTGACCCCATGAAATTGTGACTTCATTTGCCCAATTGATGCACAGGTCACATACCACCTATGTCACATAAATCACATAATTTAATTAAATAACATGTGACATAATAAAAGTTAATTAAAGTATAAAATTAAATTAGGGAGAATTTATTAATATAACTAAGTTTTAGACTGTAATAAATTATATAAAAATTTTCATGTAAAGTAAATTGAAAATTAAGTCAAACTAAGACACTTAAGAAAGTGTTGACTTTTTATTTAGTTACTCCCAACTAAAATAAATTTCAAAAATATAATTTGACCACTCATCAAATGGACATAAAATAAAATTTGTTAATTTTTCTTGTACATTTTCTCAAAAGTTTATTTTTGAACTAAAATACCCTTAATACTTTAAACCTAGAAACTTAGGCAAAATTCTAAATATAATGCAATGTGTGCACTTTAAGGAGATAAATTATTAATAAAAGGGTCCTAGTTGGCAAATAAAAGTGTGTAAAAAATGTATTCTATCACCTGAACCCCTTTTCATTGCCTAAACCACCTTTCTTAAGCCCTATCATTGCCAGATTGTGATGTCATTGATGGAGGAGACGTCATTATCATTGGTGACTTTTTATTTCATCATTTTCTTTATCCCCACTTTTTTGTTTGTCTTTTTTTTAATTTCCTTGTGAATGCTTGAAATTTGAAGCCTCAACATGTGAAAATCAAGCCCTAAGCTTGTGTTTTGGCTGAAATACTCCTTTCTCTTCTGGGATCTGTTGGAAATTGTGTTCTAGGGCCAATTATTTACTATGAACATTATTATTTAATGAATTTCTCTTTTGTTATCATATTAATTGTATGTTCACTATAATAATTGTATCCTTGGATAAGCTACATTGATTGTCCTAAATGTATCTAGTCAATCATCTATGAGGGATCACAAATGAAATAGGACTAATATGATTTTGATTAGATTTTAGAGATATAAATTAAAGTCTTAGGCACATGAAATGGTATAAGGTGCTGGACCGACTTGCTATGAGAAAGTTATATAGTACAAGTCATAAGCTTATCTCATATGTAACTATGTCACTAAGTCCTTTGATTTAAGACTATCATGGATTCCTACCAATGACAACTAAACTTTAACCTAGTCAAAAGTCACTTTTAACCTAGTGATCGTAAAGGCTTTGATTGAGTTTAGTGATATTCATGTAGAAAAATATGAGTGGTCAAAATGAAATTTATCCCTCACATTAATTGAGAGATATTACTAGGTTCCTTAATGAGTAAGAATGATAAAATGTATGGTCTTACTACAATGAAAAAGGTTTTTCAATTATTGTAGTCAGTCAGTCCACTCAGAGATCGAGAAAGTAATGGTCAGGTAAAGGAGAATGACAATTTTACGTCTCACACTTGATCAAAATATTGCATGATAAAAAGGATATGATATAGTTTTATGATAGGTTACATAGGATCGATCATTGATCTTTATATAAATTGAGTAGTCAAAATGTCTTGCCAGAGGCTACTTGTGACTTATGGGCTAGTAGCATTATTGGCCCACTGCCAACTTCATATGGGCCTATAGGGTTACACACGAACAATCCAACTCTAGCTATAAATTCTAAGTTCATTAAATTAAAAATGTATCTAGATTCAATGAATATAATACTTTATTTAGGATGAACAAATTGTATGTATGTATGTATCTATGTATTTGAATATTTATTTGATAAATATTTGTGTATGTATATATATGTATATGAAATATAAAATTCAAAATATAATACACACACACACACATGTATATATATAATATAATAATATATATCTGATATTATATATATATATATATTATATTATATTATGTTGTGTTAGTTTTAAATTTACTTTTTTGTGATAATTAAATTTAATAACTAATATGATATGAGAGAATATTATATCAATTACATAATTTTAATTTATAAGATAAATTTAAATAAGATATGACATCATAAATTTAATTTGAGATAAATTAAGTTTTATTTTTACTGGCTCAAGATATGATTTTTAAAATAATTGTCATTATTTTTAACAATTCAAAAGGAAGACAAAATCCCTAATTTATATATATTATAGAAAGGGGATGTATTTCATGAGATTTTAAGAGTCTCTTGATGGCAAAAATTTTGAGAGCCAAGAAAAAACCTAAAAAAGAAGGAGTGCCTGACCTAGGCTAAAAGATCAGATCTTCTAAGGCTTCTGAATGTACGAACGTTAGACATTGAGAGCGCTAGCACATTGTTTGTGTGGACACCGGTAGAGAGAGCTGATCTTGTTGTCAACTCTTGGGATTCAAACACTCAAAGGAAGCTTAAAAGTTTGACATCCAAAAGATATTTTTCTATCCACCTTGACTTAAACAAATTTGATTGGTCCATGATCACAATTGGGATTTAAATTTTAATCTTTCGCCATGCCTCCCGAATATAACAGGATCAACATTGCTGAAGGTACTTGCTTGAAACTTTCTCTCTTCTCTTCATTTTATTTAGCAATGTAGCTCAATTTTAGGCTGGGAATCTTTAATGGATGTTATGGGTAGCTTGAAAATAATGATTTAGATACTGATTTATGATTAGGTACAATTTATTTTTTAATGAATTTTATGTGAATTTCATAGATATTTTTATAATTCAAATTCTAGAGCTTATTTGATTAGGGGTTTTTGTTTGTTAAAATTTACATAATGAATGTAAAAGTGTGCCAAATTTTATGAGAATTGCATTTGATTTAAGTTACTGTTAGTTATTCATAAATCTTACTTTTTGAGACTTTTGGCTATATATATAGGTTTAAAATAATTGTCGTGGGCTGTTATGGTGAATATTTTTGTTATTGATGATATTGTTTTTCTTGTTGCCACTAAAATGAGCGAAAAATGCCCAAGAAATTGCCATTAAGCTACAAAATTTTAGTTTGAAATTAATAGTTTGAAAAATTATTCTTCTTTCTAGTTTCAATTAACTTTAATCAAATTTTTTAAAAAAAATTTCTTCACTTGTGATGTCATTATATATGATTGTTGTTTTTGTTGGAAGTTAATTAGGTTCTTTAATTTAATCTATTGCTAGATTGTTGTTGGTTGATTCGATTGTTCAATTTAATCTATTGTTAGACTATTATTGTTGTAGTTTGAAAGTGATACTTTAACTATTTGTTTGATAGTTTGTTACTATTAGACTATCGTCATTGTTGTTTAAAGTAATAGTTGGGTTGAAGAGAGGGCCAAGTGCTCGAGAAAGTCCCAAATTTAAGCCATTAGTAATTTATTTATTATTATCTTGCACTTACAATAAATGAGCTACTATTTGTCACATCTTTCTCAATAATTTGTAATATATTGAGACAATTATTGTCACGCCCCAAAATAGAGGGTGACCGGCACGGGTACGAACCATTCTCACATTCCCGTAAGCCTCCAAATGAACATTGATTTCATGTCATTCATTTTTTTTTTATTTTTTTTTAAATGTTGACATATTTGCAGAAATTTCGGCAGAACCTCCCCTGTAACTAGGATCTCCCGAAAATTCTACAACAAAAATTTTTACATCTAACAGTATAAGTCAGGAGCATAGCTCCTTCCAGCCAGCAACCAATGTACAGGCAAAAATAAGATTCATCAACAACCTATGTGGAGCATCTACTCTTTCTTTCGATTCAAAAAGACATACAATTCATATATTGACATTAAAGTGGCAATACCAATCAAAAGGATCCACCCACTGTAGCTAGTTGCCCCTTTTTGAGGTCGTTGGTGGAATCGGCGTCAGCTAACCAATCTGAGGCCAAATAAATTTTTTTCCAGTGAATAGCATTCCCATGATAAAATTTTTTAAAATTTAACTTGACAATCTCTATTAATGGTGTCAAGAAATTGAAAGTAATTTCACCAAAATTTATAAGCATGTAAGTCATAATCATTTTTGTAAAATAAGAATGAAGTGAAAACGATTTATGTTATCGTGCTAAAAGAAGTTAATCTGCTCTCATAAAACTCAAAACAACACCAATTATTTATCAAAATCAGGTAAATTTTGAAAATGCATATTAATTAACATTCAAATTTTTGAGAACTCAGCAGAACAAGTTACAAACGTGAACACACAGTTCACGAGGGTAAATAACCAAACGCGGCTTATGCCACGAAAACAAACGTGGACACATCAATCCACGAGGGTAAGTAACCAAACGCAGCCGAAGCTACGAAACAAACGTGGACACACAGCCCACGAGGGTAAGTAACCAAACGCGGCTCAGGCCACGAAATCAAACGCGGGTACGAAGCCCACGAATACCAAACGTGAGAATAAAACTCACGAAACAAACTAGCTAGTATTTAACCACAGCGCGCTACGGGCTAACGAAACTGCCGTTAGCAGCAGTGTTCTGTTTTGAGTTCTCTTAGAAATCCCGTTTCAAACATGCGAGGGAAATGATCATTTTTGAGTTCAAACTTTCATTATCAAGATCAAACTCGCATGAATTACTTCAAATATATGAAACTTGCTAAATCGATACATCATAATGAATGTACAAACTTGTACTAATCATGTAACCAAGAAAATTTCAAAATTCAATAAGCAAATGTGCTTTCATCAATATTAGAAATATATTTCTTGAGAAAATGCACAAATTATAATGTAACTGTCTTTCATCGTTGTTTCAAAATTTCTAAAACTAACATAATTAATAAAAATGAAATATTTCAATAAAAAGGTTTTTTAATAAATAATTATAAGGAATGCTATTCACTTACCTGTTGAAGTTCTAACTCCCGAAAGTATTCTTCTTTTAAGTTTTTTCAGGGTCTTGTTCTTCCACACACCCTATAAAATATAAAATATAAATATATAAAATTTTAATTTATAACACAACCTTCACTAACCACCATTAAAATCTCAAAACCCAAATTTATAATTTAAAGTTAATTCAAGCATTATCATTAATTTCTCTTACTTTCTTCATAAAACTTTAACCATGCCATAATATTTCCATGGAATAGGAGTTTTCTCCCAATCTTTGTATCATTTACCTTAGGTGCATTACTTCTACCTCCTCAATCCTAAGCCTTTAACCATTCACCAAAAATCAAACAAACTCTAAATATACACATGATTGTGTGCAAGCCCATAATTAAATTCCTTTACAAAGCTACAAGAGAATTTCTAAACCAATAATTCTCATCAACAATTAGAGGTCAATTTTTTTTTTATCTCCTCATATAAGCCCTTCAATGACATCTTATAGGTACCAATCATATATCCAAGTTTGTCTCTTTCGATTTCAGTCTAGATTTATATATATATATATACATTTTTTAGTCAAGGCAACAACAGAACACCCACCAAATTTTTTTTATAATTTTAGTCCTCAAACAGAACTCTCCCTCCCACATAAATTCAGCAAGAAAAGTCCTTAAATTTCTTACCTTAAACACTAGTAATGGCAGAGGCAGCAAAGAAGATAGAATCTACAGCAAAACAGGGGAGAAAAACGGAACTCTCCAGCTGATGCAAGAAACAGAAGGAGACGCAGCACCGTTCAGAAGAAAAGAAAACCAGAGTCAGCGTCGCCTCAGCCTAAACCAGCAGTACCCATTTCAACGACTTAACATGGTGGAACGCTGAGCTCGTACAAGGGAGAATGACGTAGAAACAGGGAAAATCCTAACCGAAATGGAAGGACCAGCCACGAGCACACCAGCGACGATGAGCTACGCGAACGCAGCTCCAGCTACGGTGGAAGGGAAGAAAGCAGTGACCACGAAAGGCTAAGCAAGATTCGTCCAATCTCAGATCTCTCTCTTTCTTCTTCTTCTTTTTTTTTCGATCTCCAGCGACCAAGGCGAGAGACGCACCCACAGTCACCGGCCAACGAACACAGTGAGAAAAGGAACGATGAAACTCTCTCTCTCTCTCTCGCGGAGCTTCTGCTCTGGAATGACTGAGAAAGAAGAAGGAAGAGTTAAAATATCAGATGAAGCTAAGGGCTGTTTGGTAATTTCGCACGGCCAGCAAAAAAAGAAAATTTTGACTCTGCTTTTGGTCTCTTCCAGATTCGAACTTGGGACCTTATATATGAAAGGTTGCTCAGCTGCCACTAGACCAAGTCTCTAACTTGTTATATTTATCCCAAAAATTAATATAAACACACTTTAAGTAAGTTATCCTATATATATTTATTTATTTAGTTTAAATTTTTGTTGGGGTCATTACAATTATGGATAAGGAATGGATGTCTATAGATTGCCGATTAAAGGAATATTTAGAAGGGGTGAGCCATTTATTAAGGTTGGCATTGAACATGAGGGAGGCACTGAGAGCGTTGTGTGCCTTTATCCAAGATGCGGACTTATGAGGCAAGTCACTGCACTAGAATTGGAAGACTATTTAATGGTTAATGGAATCGATTAAAATTAAAAGTTTTGGCATAAATATGGAGAGGCAAGGGACATGACTAAAAGTAGCCATAGCTATGTGTTAGATGACTTTGACACAAGTGTAGATGAGGTAGATTGTGTTGAAGAGATAGCCAAAGCAATTGAAGCAAAACTCAATGATTGTCTTGAAATGCTTGAAAGGTTGAGAAGCAATGCAAGGACATTATTGTATACTGGTACTAGGGAACATGTGTCAAAGTTGACTGCATTGTTGAAATTGTACCAGTTGAAAGTAGAAGGTGGGTGGAGTAATATAAGCTTCACAAACTTGCTTTCATATTTGCATGATGAAATGTTACTGAAGGATAACAAACTTGTGAGTTAGCTATATGATGTGAAAAAGATGATGAAATATGTTGGGCTAAGCTATAAGAATATACATGTTTGTCCAAATGATTGCATTTTATTCAAGAACAAACATAAATCATTATCTGAGTGCCATAAATGTTTAGCATCACATTATAAGGAGAATGGGAAGAGTCTGAAAAGCTACTATGGTACTTTCCCATAGTATCTATATTAAGGAAATTGTATGTAAGTGAACTAGAGTCAAGAAATTTGACTTGACATAAGGATGAGAGGATCAAAGATATGATTAATTATTGAAAACTAGACTGGCTATTGAACCGGCTAAGGTCAGGGGTTAGGGGTTCAATCGGGGGTCAACCCGGATTCAAACTAGACATAAAATAATGACTTAAATAAAAGAAATTCTCTAAGACTTAATATCTTATATAATACCACATACAAGTCCAACATAATCATCAAAACATCATTGAAAACACAACATTTAAAATATTCATCCTTACAATCCTTTAATTATCAAAAAGTCTAAAGCTAATAATAATCAACACCAAAATCCTCATTAATTTCATTCAAATCTCTAAGAGTAAGGATTGAAACATTAAGAGATGATCGAGAGAAACCAGAACCAATTCCAACATCATCATTCAAATGTGGATGCTTCAAAATATTCATATCTTCTTCACCTATTTATGACAAGAATTAAGATTAATCATTATGAAAAAATAATTATATATTATGCAATATAGACATGTTAGTAAGCATGAACCTTTATTATTTCTCTCAGAAGCTGATGAAGCTACAACATTCTCATTATGCATAGCACTTTCCAAATTAGTGACATCATCAGCGTCAAACTCTGGAGCTGGCTCTTATTCCTCTTTAGCAATTCAAAAGTCCAATTTGTCAATAGATTCATAATCAATTGGATTAAAACTTGTCTTTTTCTTCAATTGGCTCCTTTAATGAGATCAAAACAATCAAATATAAGTATATATCTACCATGAAATAATAATAAAATTTTTATTTATTAAAAACAATCATAACTTTTATTTTTATTACCTATGCTTCAATTGTAGATTGTAGTTTGTAAAGACTAAATCATTTAGTATTTGATGTTCTAATATATTTCTTCTTTTAGTATGGATGCGTTCAAGCAAGCTCTAATTTCTCTCACAACTAGAAGAAGAGGAAGTTTGGCTAAGAATATGCATTACAAGATTTTGCAACTCTGGAACAGAACTTCTATAAAACGACCACCATTCATTTAAAAATAAAAGATAATTAGTTATATGTTATATGATAAATAAAATTACCATGATCATGTTAAATATTAACACTTATAAAGGTCTAGCTTCTGTGCTGTTCTATGACATAAAGATTTATCAAAAGATTCTTTACGGTCATGATACAAGCTTAACTGCTTCATCATCACAATATAATCAACATCTTCATTTTCAGTTGACTCAAACACTGAAAGCGTAGCATCCATTAACCTTCTTTTGTGAACAAAGTCATCATCATACAAGAAGGCAGGGTTCAACAAATATGCTACTGCATGAAGATTGGTCTTCAAGTGCTTATCGCATCCGACTTGAATAATATATGTGTAAGGCTTGTATTGGTCTTTCTTATTGTTGAAGATTTCCTTAATTGATTTTTTTCCCCTTTGCATGCCTTCATATACATAAGGCAAAGAAGGCTTCTCATCTGAATCAACAATTCTCAACTTTATGAGAGGAGACACAATTTTCACAACTTGAAGACATTCATTCCAAAACTAATTATCTAATATGATGGCACTAACAATTATTTTGGCTTCGATCCTTGATAATTTGTGATCCACAAAATGCTTATCAGTGATTAAAGCTTGCAAGTCATGCTTGTGTATATATATGCTATACAATGTGATAAATGTTGTAGCAAACCTTGTCACACCAGGATGCACAATTTCTTTCCAACCATTTCTTTTCTTGAGCCATGATAGGAAGATCATATGATTATAAACAAACACAGTGATATTTAATGCCTTTATTGCAAGTTGTGACACATGAGACATACTTGCAGTGTCTTTCAAAGTGAGATTCAAGCAATGAGCAGCATAAGGTGACCAATAAATACTTTTATATTTCTCTTTAATCAACTTGCCATATGCTATATAATTAGCAGCATTATCAATCACCACATGCACAATATTTTTGGGACCAACCCACTCATTCACTTTAGAAAACAATGAGAATAAAGTCTTGGCATTTTTCACTAAATCAGAAGCATCAACATATTTCACAAATACTATGCCATGTGTAGAATAGACAAAAAAATTTATCAAAGTTCATTGCCTTACATCTATCCAACTATCAGCCTTGAGTATACATCCATAAGTTTTCCATTTAGATTGATGACTCTCAATAAGTAGCTAACATTCTTTTTTCCAATCATTCAATAAGTTAACTCTAAATTTATAAGCAGTAGGATCCTTAAACCCCATCTCAATTGAAGTAATAGCATCCATAACTTTTTGAAAGAAAGGCCAATCTAATGCATTAAATGGAATGCAATTGATGATAGCCCATTTAGCAATGGCCATTTTTGCATTGCGTTGTGCTTCTTTAGTTGCAAACATACTTTTAATGCCTAGTTGGGAACCTGGAGTTGTCCTAGGGGCAAAATAATTTTCAACTGGAATAGTAGCAGGTTTCTTTTATTGGCACTACTCTCAGGGATTGACTTAGATGGAGCAGGTGCGTTGGGTTCATTAGTATTAGACACATGTTCCTCCATGCCTGCTTGTACATCAGCGAGCTTTCTCTTTTTCCTACTTTTTAATGATTCTTGCATTTGATAACAAATATCAAAAGGAACTTTACTGCAGGAAACTATATTTTTCACTTATATAAGCAAGATGATGCTTCAATCTATTTATTCCACCTCCTTTATAGCTCAATGCACAATAAAGACATGTATACACATTTTTGTTGCCTTCTTTTCTTAAAGCAACATGTACTCATGCAGGATCTTTTTTCCCATAAATTGATGGGGTTCCAGATGTGGAGTCATTATGGCTAGTAGGGGTGGGATTGTTAGAATTGGGAGTAGGATTGTTGGAATTAGGGGCAGGATTCTTAGTTCCATCACTACCAGAATTACTTTCAATATCCATATTATAACTTTAATTTACAAGCTGTGATAATTTCAACATAAAGAAACATCTAATGCAAAAAAAAAAAATCAGAGTAGCCAAAGCAATTAGAGCAGCCAAAAACTAGAATACAGTACACAAATAAGAGCAACATGAAGCTCGAATTAATTTTCAGTAATCAGAGTAAATTGGAATACATACACAAATCACAAATAAAGCAACATAAAGCTCATAGAGGAGAGAGAGAAGCATACCTGAATCAAGTGGGGGGAGAGAAAGTAGCTACCTGAGAGGCTGAGACAGACCGTTGAAGCTTGGGTGAGATGAGGGTGAGATGCGGTCCAAAACAAGATTAAGAGTTCAAACAAAGCACAGAATTTAGATTCCAAAACGAGAAGAGGTTCTCACCTTCTCGGTTCATGGGTTCAACATTCAAATTCAAATAGAGATGAGAACATGAAGCTTGAATTAATTTTCAGCAACCAGAGAAAATCAGAATACATACACAAATGACAAATGAAGCTCGAAGATACAGAGCAACATGAATCTCACAGAGGAGAGAGAGAGAAGCATACCTAAATCAAGTGAGGGGAGAGAGAGAGCAGCTATCTGAGAGGCTGGGACGGACCCTTGAAGCTCAGGCAAGATTCAGATAGAGCATAGCATTTGGATTCTAAAAAGAGAAGAGAGATAAGGGCAAAGCTTCAAGGCAGAGATGGACACGGGTTCAGCATTTGGATTCAAACAGAGATGAGATAAGATGAGAGCGAACCGGAAAAGTTCAAACTGAGACTATGGCTTCATTCAGAGTTCAAAAATGAGAAATGCGTTCGGCCTTCGGCGAGATTGAGACATAGAGGCGCAGACTTAGGGCTTCTGATTTTTTTTTAGATTTTTATTCTTTTAATAATATGACCCCTAAAATGATGTTGTTTTGGGTGTCAGTTTTTTTAAAAAATAATAACCTGCCCAACTTGCCTGACCTGGGGGGTTGGGTGGGTTTACCCGAGTTAATCTCGAGTCAGCCGGATCACATCAGTCTACTTTGATCATCTAAGCCGGACCGGATTGGTCGCTAGGTCGCCGAGTCGTTAGTCCGACCGGTCGGTCCGATCCAGTTTTTAATACTGTGGATATGATACTAGGGCATCCTACTAACTCTTCTCAATGGAAAAGATTAATAGTCAAACCCAAACGTTGCAAAAGACAGTGGGAACCTATAACTTGCATTATCTATTGATGGAATGAATTCACAAGAGCTTTAGAGTAGTACCCACAACACATTGCCAGTGATTTTGATAAAGCATAACCTACCTCCATAATTATGCATGAAACGCAAGTATGTGATATTGACTTTGTTGATTTATTTCATGGGGTTGTGTGTGTTACTTGAGACTATTATATCGTATTCAAGTGTGTGTGTATATATATATATGGAGTGTAACTTGTATATAACTCTCCTATTGTAACTTTCTTCTCATACAAATGTTGATTCTCAACCTTGTTTAAAAAAACATAATTCATCTGTTTTTTTACGTACTAATTAATTCTGCCACCATTAATTGGCAAACCAATTTCATACAGGAAAATTAGCATGAAGGACCAAAAGATGGAACTTATTTGGCAAAAAAGATCAAATGAAATAAATGGAAGCCTTGAAGGTGTTTTAAAAACCACCTGTAGATTTCAAATCTGCAATGCACCTTCAAAGTTCCCACTCTTTTAATTTACTTTCTGTCTGCCAATTAAATTTTCCTTTTATTTCTTTATACCAATTTTTCCCATTTTATAATTATTACTGGATTATGTATATAATTTTTGTGTAAAAGATCATCTTAAATTACAAGGAGGATCTCTCCCGTTGGCTCCACTCCTGGCCTCATGCACTCGCATCTTGGCCCACCCCCAAGATGTAAGTGCAGGGTGGGCTATGAGGGTCCACCAGGAGAGAAAACCGGTATAAGTTGCATCGCATGTTAAACATTAACATAATAACTTACACGTGAAAATAAAGATTTATGTGGAAGATACAATGAATATTCGTAGAAATATTTCATCGACATACATATATTTACTTGCAAGTCCACAAGTCATTATAAAGACTTGTTGATGTAGGTGAGTCTCATCGAATTAAAAACAAATTTGTACTATTAATTTTTCTGTGATGCTGGGGTACGAAATGCTCATAGCCACCAAAAAGGGCGTTAATTAGAAAAAATTCATCGGATTTTTTTTTAAAGGACAATGTGTTTTTGAAGCCCAGCAAAATCAACTAAGAGGGAAAAGAGAAATATCTACTTTGATAAGCAAACTATTTATGGGTACACTGATTAGTGACCAGATTAGCATCTAATAATTCAATTATGAATCTGTCACCATTTATGCAATGACTTTATTCCTCTTTTGGTACGTGCCACCTAACATTATAATTTTCTTAGCCTTCTAGAAATCAAGAACTCGAGGATTGTAGGTTTGGTATCTGTCAATGTCACGTCTAAAATTTAAAGGCATATTTGGTTATTAAAAAAATAAAATAAAATAGATTGAATAAATAAAGATAAAAATAAGATGATAAAAAAATAGTGAGCCACATTATAGAGAAATAAGGTAATTTAGTTTATGAGATTGAGAATCAAAATTCATAAAATTTTTAGAGGGTGTAATAATTCTCACAGTTATAGTATATATTAATGAGTTTTATCATGCTTGAGAAAAAAGAATAATTTAATTAATTTTTGTGTTATTTTTTTAATCCATTCAATTTTTTTCTAGTAGAACTTAAATTTTAAATTTTTTTCTAGAATTGGGATGGTAGGTTTGGTCTATGATGTTGTTGTGTCTAGAATCTAAATCTTGATGTTTTTGAACAAGAAAATGAATAAATTTAAAAATCACTACCAAAATTTTAAAAGAATAACCTTAGAAACTTTTTACAACAAAACGATCGAAAGATAAAAGTGCATGCCGAATTTATATCTTTTAATTTATAAAATAATTTATTTCCTTATTTGAGAAATATTTTAGAAAACAAATTTATTAAAATTACTGCAGAGATTTAAAAAAATATCAGACACATGAAAGTTAATTGAATTATGTTTATATAAATTTTAAAACCTTACACGATATAAAAAAACATTTTGAATTTTTTAGTATTAAAAGATTTTTGAAGTTATTTCTCTTTTATGAAAGAAAGCCCTTCTTTTATATTTTAATTAAAAAATGAATTTAAAAAAGCTTTGAATGGTACAGACACCAATCAACTATGTATCTACAAAGACTCTAAAAATTCTATACGGTAGAAGTTCAAAATGAAAAAGTAGAAAAAAAGATTGAAAATCCTTTTCAAAGAAGAAAAACTTATTCCTAGTGATAATAGTAAGAGCATTAAACTTATAAGGCAAGGGCATTAAGACAACTAGTCCGTTTTAACATAATAAATAATGGAAGACATTGAGAAGCTTAATTATACATCACCATGAGATCTAGGGAATCTATACCCCTTCCAAAACCCATATAGTCGCGATGGTGTCAGAATTCGTGCGCCATATTGAATGTAATTAATGAAGATGAATGCATTTGATTAAACCATTTCAATCAAACTCATAAACTACATGAACATGTTTCAAAACATTTATGAATAGAACTTGGCTGTCAAACCGATTGGTTACCACCTGCAGGTTTTGATAATTAAATCATTGCTTGCTGCTTTTCTTGGATATCACTTCTGAAAATTATACTTTGGAAAGGGACAAATAATATTGTCACCAACACTACTTCCTACCAAAAAAATAGATGTTTCCACCGACACTAACGAAGCAAATTCCAACAATAAATCTAATGAATTTCTTTAATCATATGGGGCATATTTATCTGCGATTGATTCATTTCTTTAAAAAAAAAAATGTTCACTACAACAAAATATCAAATTTCTCAAGAAACATTTTAATGAAAAACAATCAAAATTCCTAGAGAAAACAAGTTTCTCACGGAATTTCTCTAAAAATAAGTGAGTTAAATTTTGAAAAAAAAATTTTCTCTTAATTTATTTTGAGAGAATCTATTTAATAAACAGCAATTGTCTATATTTTTATCATTTTAATTTAGACTTTTAAATATTTATTTAAGGTTACTTGAGTTTAATTGGATATTATTTGATTTTATTAGCCAATCTTCAAATTTTAAATTTTAACTATCCAAGTCTTTAATTTTAAAATAAAATAATATTTTTAATATTTTTTCACAGTTACTATTTAATTTTATTTTACTTGTGCAGATTTTTTAAATTCAATTTAAAAAATATTGATGGATATTATTTTAAATAAAAAGCATACGGTCATATTTAAAAATTAAGCTAAGAATCAAATCTTCAAAACAATGTTTATATTTATTTTAATTTTTTTAATGTAATTTTTAATTAAAATTTATTTTAAGTTTATTATTAGGTTTTATATTTGTCAAGCACATGGCCGCAAAAGAGACGCACCACTTTTGTGAAAAGGAAGGAGGAGCGGAGGCGCGGCTTGAGTTCCTCTTGTAGCAGTGATCCACGCGCCATCTTTCATTCAATTTTCTTTAGGAGATGGCTACTCATTTTAATGCGCAATGTTGTTTGATTTTTAATTTTATAAACAGCTAAATTTTTTAGTGTAATTAATTATAAATTATAAATTTAAATTTTAATCAGAATTTTTGATATTTAAAAAAAAAATTTATTTCAACTTTATTTTAATTTTCTCTTCTTTTATTTTTAAATTTTATACTTTAGTTGTTATTATTGATTAAAGTAGCTTTTATTGCATGAGTTTTGGATTATATATTTTATCTAAGGTTGACCTAGTTTGAGTTATTACTCTTGCTTTCTTTTCACGTGGTTAGTATAGAAAAGTTGTTAGGTTGTGGGTTGAGAAAGATTTCAATTAATCTATAACTTAATTTTTTATTTAATTCTTGAATAATAATTTAAAAAATATATAATAAGATCAGAATAATTAAGTTAAATAAAATTAGTTTATTTTATGGATGAGAAAGATTAAGTTTAGGTGTTTGGGTTGCGATTAATTGCGCTACTTGTTCTTAGTAATTTTCTTAGTTGAATTTTCTTTATTTATTTAATTTTCATTTATTTTTTTAAATTAATTTCATCATAAAAAAATCCCTCCTATTTATCTTTTCATAATTCTAATTTAAATTGTCAATCAATTGACTCTTAGGGAGACAATCTAGGTTGTGCTTTACTGTAAAATTTAGTTTTTATTAATTTTGGTGCTATTCGGCAGTAGTATCAAAATTTTGACACCGTTACTGGAGAGTCAAGGGTGTTAACTTTTTGAGTTTGGCTGTTAGTTTCTTTTTCTTTTTCCTTTTTTTCTCATTATTTTTTTTTGAATTTTCTGAATTCTTTTTATTTTTCCAGATCTAGTACTTTTTTTTTGCTTGTTTTTGGTATTTTCATTGATTTTGCTAGTTTATTGGCATATGACAAGATTTTTGCAAGACAAATTAATTGAGATTGAAAGAACTTATCTTTGTAATCATAAGAATCAAAAGCACCTTAAAATTAAGGATAGGGTGATTTTTAAAATTTTGTCAGAATCGATTGATAATGTATGAGTAATTTTGGATCTGATGTTGAGTCTTCAGTTAAGTAGGAAAACATGGCTGAAAATAATAATGGTAATAGGACAATTAAAGAATTGGTTGCCCCTAATACCTACTATCAAAATTTGTGCATTCAATATTCTAATTTAGATACAATACTATTTTTGAATTGAAATCAGGTTTAGTACATTTGCTACCTAACTTTCATAGTCTTGCAGGAGAAGACTCGAATAGGCACTTAAAGAAATTTCATATTGTGTGCTCCACTATGAAGCTTTAAGAAGTTTCAGAAGAGCAAATCAAATTGAGGACTTTTCTTTTTTTATTGGATAAAGTAGCAAAAGATTGGTTATATTACTTGTATCTAGGTGCCATTACCTCTTGGAATCATATGATGTAGTTATTCTTAAAAAAAATTCTTACCTACGTCTCACATTGTAGCAATAAAAAGAGATATTTGTGGGTTCTTAAAAATGAATGGAGAAACATTTTATGAATATTAGGAGAGATTTAAGAAGTTATGTGCAAGTTGCCCTCAGCATCAAATATCTAATCAGCAGCTGGTTCAACATTTTTATAAAGGTCTCTTACCTACAAATAAGAGGTTTTTGGATGCCGCAATTGGTGGTGCTCTGGTAAAACTTACTTTAGCTAATGCCATGAGTCTTATCTTTAAAATAGCACAGAATTCTCAACAATTTGGTACGCGGGCTAACCAACAAGTCAAAGGAGTTAATGAGATTCAAGCACCACAATATGATCATATACTTGAGAACAAGATGGAGAGCTCTCTAGTATGGTTAGGCAGATTGGCTTAACAAAACAAAAATTAATAAATTCACTAACAGTGCCTACTTTTGCATAGTCATACCCTCCACAGACATATGTACAACCTCAGTTCTATATTCCTCAGCAGGCTACTTATTGCATCTTCAGCTTTAGTTGGGCCTCTATGTGGCATCTGCTATTTGGTTACACACACTACTAATTAATGCCTATGGTTGGCTAATAGAGTTGAGAATTGTACTGGAATTTTTTCAGCTAGACCTATACAACAGGGCCAAAAATATAATCTTTTCTCCAGTACTTATAATCTAAGATGGAGAGATCACTCTTACTTCAGATATAAAGGAAGTCAATAGCAACAATGTAAAGCTATGGGTTAAAATTCACAACCTATGCAACCAACGAGGCAATCTACTCCTATTCAAGAGTCTAAAAATGATGAACCAAGTCTAGAAAAGTTAATAAAGCAAATGGTAACTAATAACATCCAATTTCAACAATGCACTTAAATAGTGATTCAATAATTGGAGAATCAAATTGGACAATTGTCCACCTTCATTAATAAATTGAAGAGTCAAGGTTGTGGAAAGTTTCCTTCTCAAACAATTGTGAATCCTAACCGCAGTAATGTTAGTGCCATTACTCTTAGAAGTGAAAAGGAGCTTCCAAGGCCCTTTACAACATCTACCAGGGATAAGTTGGTTGTAGTAAAAACACAAGTCACACTTGAGGAGTTTAATGAAGAAAAGGAATAAGGAAGATCCTTCCATTTTTAAATAGAAAGACTCAAAGTAGAAAGCTAAAGGAAGTAGAATTGTAAAAAGAAATGCTCAATAGTTTCAAAAAGGTTGAAGTCAATATTCCCTTTTTGGAGGTCATAAAGAAGATTCCTAAATATGTAAAGTTCTTGAAAGACCTATGCAAGAACAAGAGAAGATTTAAAGCTAATGAGAAGGTCAATGTAGGAGGAAGTGTATAACTTTATTCTATGGAGGAATGCAGTGTCAACCCTTCATGCCTTTGAAATGTAAAGATCCAGGGAGTTTCACTATACCTTATACTATAAGGAATTTAGAATTTTTTGATGCTTTAATTGCTTTGGTGCAACAATAAATGTTATGCCTAAATCTATATTTTCTTCTTTGCATGGTTGTAAGATGAAGCCGGTTGGAATTATTGTGCATTTAGTAGATAAGAGACTTGCTTATCCTAATGGTATACTTGAAAACATTCTAGTCAAAGTAAAGGATTTAGTCTTTCTTGCTAATTTTTATATTTCAGATATAGGTAAAGATGATAGACATGGGCCGCCACCATTAATTTTGGGTAGGTCATTTCTTAAGACAGCTAACACTATCATTAATTTTAAAGAAAATACTTTCTCTATAGAATTTGCAGGACATGTTGTTCAGTTCAATCTCTTAGAGGCTATGAAACATCCTATGGAAGATCATTTTGTTATTATTGTGAGCATACTTGATATGTTAATTGATGATACATGTGATAACCCTTGAGATAATTTTATTGCTGAGTTACTTAATGTGGTCAATTATGAAAACATTATGCATTATACATCTGATAGCTTACATAATTATACTGCATATGTTGAAATGGATAAATTTTCAAACTTTGATGATTCTTTAAATCCTCTTGTTTGCATCAATACTATTAAGTATGATGATCCACTTGAGGCTATTAGTCCATCTATTTATGTTAAGCCTTCTTAATGTGATAATACATATGAGATCGTGCATTCAATGGTCACCTAAATAGAATTAATTTTTGTGATCCCTATGGCCTTTTATGATGGTGTTAATAGTACTAAGAGTCATAGGATATTGATTATATTATGCATCCTGACTCTAATAGTTCTTGTGTAGAGGTTTTTTTTTGTTCCTGTTGAGCTCTATGAGTAGGTACCTATGATTAGGAAAATTCCTTCTACTACATTTAGGCCATCTTCAATGGAGATATTGTCATAGAACTTTTAATTAGATAAAGGGAATGTGCTAATAGCTCCTTTTACAAAAGTTTTGACTTTTACTAATGAGAGTCTACTTAATTTTATTGGTTTTTTCAAATATAGAGACGACTTGTGTAATGTAACATCCTGGATTTTAATTTTAAAAATTTCCACTATCTATAATGATATTTTAGTCAAATTAAGTAGATTTTAGGTTAATAATGTTTTAAGAAGACTAATGTAGTTAATGGATCCTTGAACACCCTTAAAAGAGGGCTAGGTTGAAGTACAAATGAACCATGGCACAGAGAGAGATTTAAAGCATGTTTAGGGATCTTTGTGCCATGCATGATGGATGAGCCAATATGCTGTGGAGCACGTGCAAAATCTGCATTTATCAACTCATGAAATTAGATAAAAAATGAAAAGTGGAAAGAGAGATCGTGAGGAGATGATGGTAAATGATCGATGGCTATATTGAAAGCATTTAGAGCAAGATTTAGCTTCGGGTAAGCTTCTTACACTTCTCCTTCCCCACATATTCTAACTTTCTGATGATTTGGGTACTTTGGGGCTATTTTGTTTTGTTTTCTTGGCTAATGGTTGAACCTATTGCCTTAGTTAAGGTCTTGAAGAGTTAAATCAAGCCTCTAAACCTAGATTTTTAGGTTATACATGATTTGGAGTTGTTGGTTAGGGTTTGGACGAACTATAGATAGAAATTAGATGATTAAGAGCAATGTGTGTAATGTAATGGTGTTATTTATGTATTACGATGTTAAATAAGACTAATGTAGTACGTTGGAATGATTATTAGGGTTAAATGGAGGTTTTGAGTATAATGGGTATCCTAATTATATTATAAAATAGGGTGATTAGTATGAGAATTTTGACAATTAAGGGTTTAATTATGTAAATTAACCTTTGATAGAGCATTGTGGTACTAGTAAACACATGTGGAGCCGTTGGTTGACCATGGTAACCCTTTTAGTAACAAAAGGGTTAAAGTAATTAGATTGTCTAATATCCCTTTTTATGTGTTTGAATGGTAGTATGTTAGATTTAAAAGTAATCTTTTGGTTTGATGCTGGCCTAATAATAATATAAAATTATGATTTTGAAGTTATTTGAAGTGGAATGAAAAGTTGTTTTAAAGTTTTAGTATTTAAAAAGCTAAGTGCTATTTTATACATAATTACTTGTAAAATTCTATGGTTTAAGTAGAAATAAGAAATTGTGATAAATGATATGTTATGGATATGTATTGGATGTATTAAGCTTGTTTGGCATGATCATTGCAAGAGGGTAGGAGTTCACTTTAGTATGTTTTTGAGACATTATTTGAAAATTCATATTGTACACTAGCATCGTAGAGGCCCCGAGGCTTAGTATTATATTGTATGGAAGTCTAGTACTATAAGTGATAGATTAGGCAATGACATCCCTAGTAATTTTGGATAGGGAAAATCTATGGTCCATAGTGGGTGAAGGCACTTTTAGCTGGGGCTGCCCTCCTATTAATGGCGAGCTTAGGCTAATCTTGTCACATGGACTCGGTCCTATTGAATTGTCAGCCTACAGATTTAATTGGAAGATATAAGGAAGATATAAGGTTGTGTGTTGATCGTGCACATCATACTATAACCATATGTGTAGATTTATTAGACATGTTATGATTTATTATGCCACTTCACATACACACAAACTATTCTCACACACGAGTAGTTGATTAAACTATTAGGTTACTAAGTCCTCGACTCATGTTGTGGTTATATTTTATTGGTGAAAGCTTCGATAGGGGTAAGGGAAAGGAAGGTGCAATTGAGCATTAAGGGGACTTTGGTTGAAAAAATTAGACTATTTGTTTAGAAAAAATTGTTACCCCTAGTGAAATTTATGTTGAAATTGGGGTTTTTAGTGGCCAAATCTTGCCTGGACTGTCGTGGTTGTGATTTAAATGCTTGCACAAGTTGTTTGTGATCCATTTGAGTTGGTTTAAGTGGTTCCACAATTATTGATACTTGGTTTGGGGGTTTTGGGAACTTTGGTTGTGATTTTTGAAAGAAAATGAGCTATTTTGGGTTTGGGTGTTTAATTCTCATTTAGCTTGGTGTTTGGGTGTGTAACCGGTGCCAATAGTTAGATGGCTTTAAGAACTACGTGTAGATGCTTGAATCGTCAAAATTGAACATCAGACGATGAAATGGCATACTCCAAAAGTTGGCTTGGAGAGTTGTCATGATAGTAGTTTGCTGTCAAGACAGGGTATGCACGCTACAGTGTTTGTCCATCAGGCTGTGGCATGAGATATAGAGAGGGGGCATGTCCCTTTATGCAGTCCGCCATGGTAAACAATACACTATGTCGCAGTGCACTGTGCCTATGTGACTAAAAATATTTTATCGCTTATTATTTTTATAGCATGATTAATTTCCTATGCTTCTGTTATCTTATTTACTTGGTTTTAAATCGTAGTTTGAGCTCAAATGATCTTTTGAAAAAGGTTTTCTCGAGATCCCATTTTTCTCAAATATTCTTTAACCTTTAGGTTATGGTAACTATTTATGGGATTAAGGTAATCTTGGTTATCATAACATTGTTTCGTGTTTAGTGTTTTGTGTGTTTGGTAATGTCAGGATGACGTTACATGTAATGCCTGGCTTAACATTACTGAGATAACACTCACACTATTGTGATAACCAAGATTAATCAAAATCCTTAAGAAAAGTCATCACAACTCAAGGGTTTAAAAGTAATAAATTTTAAAATATTAGGTCTCAAGAAAACCCTTTTGAAAAGTCGTTTGAGCTCAAACTCTAATTTAAAACAAATCATACAATATAACGAAAGCATAGAAATTAAAATAGTACTTACAAATAATCAAAATAATATGGAAATTTTTCAAAAATTGGCCCATCCACCGTAGCACAAGTCTTACTCATCATGGTAGCTGGCACAAAGAGCCTAGGCTCTTATTGGTATTTACGTCATGATGTGACTGTCATGAGCCACAATGCGCACTTGTTGTCATGACAGCAAACATAACACTTTGACAAGCTTTTAGAGTATGTTGTTTCACTATCTGATGTTCAATTTGAACAATTCAAGTATCTACATGTAGCTCTTCGAGTCCTTTAGCTATTGGTACTAGTCTCATACCCAAACTCTCAACGATTAAAAAGTTAAACACATAAACCTAAAATGGTCCGTTTTCAACCCATAACACACATTTCGGTGTCCACAACTCATAACCTAATACCAATTGCCTAGGAACTACTTGAATGAATTTAAATGGACCACACACAATCTAATAAATCAATCATGTCACACAAATAACAATCTATACATAAAATGACTACCCCCATTACACAATAATATTTAGGCGCACCAAAATTTATCACAATTGTCATTTCTATCATTCCAACACATAAATTCACACAAACATAACACCTACACAAATATCTCGACCGTTCACAACCATTTCAATATAGATATAGCAATCTAGGTCGAGATATATACTCATGCATCATGATTTTCTTGCAAGTGAATACAATAATGAAATGCTCCTTAGTTGGCATAAAATTCACATCATTTGTTACAAAACCAAAATAATAATAGAAGAGAGCTATACAAATGTAGCCCTCAGTACTTAGTAGTCCCTTCCTTCCCTTTATCCTTATCGAAGCCTTCACCTGTAAAATACAAGGTGAGATAAATATCTCAGTAACAGAATAATTTACAACTACCAATTAACATACATAATTATAAGAAAGTAAAGATAACATATGCAAAAATATTCATTTAGAATAATCACTATATTCTTTTTAATAATCATGATTCATTTCCAATCTAACATGATCATTTTACCATTCGAACTTTCATGTCATCTCGATTGAAACCATATGTATTCAACCAAGTGCAAATTCACAACCGCCTAAGCTTACCTTCAGTGGTAGGATTACCAAGCTAAAGGTATCCTATCTCACTTTCAAACTATGGTTTCCCCTTATCACACATGAATCAGGGTGTCATTACTCTAACGCTGCATCACTGATGCTAAGGAGCTTCAATATCCAACACCATATCTTGCATAGATATTAAGGAAATAATCTCCAACACCATACCTTACTAAGCACTAAGAAGATACATGGACTTTCATTACTCCTTCCTATGAGTGAACTCACATGCCCTATAATGATCATGCTCATACTTATTATACATACTACATATTTGCATCCAAATTACATTTTACTCATATAAGATACTTCTACAAATTTTCATCATTTGGAAACTACTTTAAATGCACAAAAGTCTTATTTTGCAATATGCAGTGCTTTCAAAACACATGTAGAAAATTTAAATATCGACTCATAAATAGTTAAGCACTTTAATCAAATAGTATAAATTATTTTGTTACTTTAACCTTTTTATCACAAAAAGGATTACCATGGTCTAACGTTGGCTCCACACATTCAAGACACACAACCATACTCAAGCAACACTTAATCTACACAGTTAAGTGATAATTGTTGATTATCACTATAGTTAAACTCGAAATCACTAGATTCTGAGTACCTATTGTACCTAAAATTCTCATTGAACAACATCATCTCTTCTAACATACTTCATTAATCCTATTTAGCCCCAAACACACAGTATCATCCACCATTTACCCATATTATTTCAAAACTTTCAAATTATACCTAAGGTTCGTTCAAACCCTAACCAAAAACTCCAAATCCATATAAATCCCATAAATATAAGGTTTAAGACTTGATTTAACACTCTAAGACCTTAACTAAGTCAACAGATTTGGTTTAGACCTAAAAAAATTGAAATTATGGGCCCTACTACCTTAAAAGTCAGATAAATTGCATAAAGGAAAAGGAGAGAGAATATGGAACTCACCCATAATGATTCAAGCATGTATTGCCTTCAATGTGCCTTTAGGATTATGCCATAGTAGCCATGAGCTCTTTAGCAGAAGTTCCTCTCAATATCTCTCTTTCTTCTTTCTAAAATCAGATATATTTCAAGTCTAATAAATGCTAGATTTTGGCAATGTGTCGTAACACGTTAAGCATGCATCGCAGTACATGGTACAAAAATTGCCATATGCCTTTTTGGCCACCTTCTTGAGCTTTATTGCTCTATACCTTATCTTAGCTCATTTTCAACCCTGTTTAAACGTCAAATAACTAAATTAGTGTCCCAAAAACACTATTAGTTTAAAGGTTGCATATTTTGACCAATTTGCCTTTCTTAAACAATTAAAGTCCTAAGTTGAAAACTTCAAATATTACAACTTGGCTCATCATTTTCTATACATTTTGGATCCTCTATTAATTGATCTAAAGCCACTGCCTAGAGGAGCTTTTGATGAGCTTGGAGAGAAGAATATTTTGATTAAGCATCTATTCTCCATTAGAGATGAAATTTTAACTTTAAAGGCTTACAGAGATTTAAATTATCTAGTTGTCTTTTCTCCTTTCACTTTTACTTGGCATTTAATTTTCCATTACTAAATTGAATGGATTATTCTAAATTGAGTTGCACTGAGGACAATGCAAGATTTAAATGTGGGGGAAGGGACTTGTCTTTATTTTAAAAATTTTAAAAATGTTTTTGTTTTTTTTCTTACATTTTTTCAAAAATCCTTTTACTGTCTTTTTTGTGTGAAGTTGTGAGTTTAAGGCAATTTTAGTTTGGATGCATTCAAGCATGATAAATAATTGATCTTATGTTTGGAATTCAAGTGGCAATGAATTTGGTTTCAATGGATTGAAGTGATAGTCTTTAGCATGTGAGAATTTAGGTCTAATGTCTTCTTGTGTGTATTCTCCTATCACTTCTCTCACTCTAGAACGTGCCTTGATTCTTAATCGAGACTATAATTACATTTTCATGAAGATAATTTAGGCATTTTTTTCTTTGAACCTACTTAGCCAAATAGTCATCCCATACAACTTATTTCTTGTTAGCCAATTTGAGCCTAGACCTTTTTTTTAAAAAAAAAATTAACCAATTGAAAATATAACCAATAAAATATTTTTCTCCTTCATTTTTCTCACCCCACTTTAGGTAATGAGAAGCATATCATTATATTTGTTTGAATGAAATAATATATTTGAAGTGAGATTTTGGTTATTTTTGAAAAAGCAATAGAAAAAAGAGAGAGAGAGTGCAAAAGGAAAAAAAAAGAGAAAGAAAGGAAACAAAGAAGAAAAAAATAAAGAAAAAAAAATGAAAAGGTGCAAAAAAAGAAAAGAAAAGAAAAATAAAAAAAGAGGAAAAATCAATCTATTTTGTTTTAAATATGATTTTCATTTTCTTAAAGTTTATTAGCCTTCCATTTCCCTATTTTTATGCCATACTTTTACCTAAACCCCATTACAACCTAAAATAAAGTCCTTTTGATTATTGCATTGCATATCACATAGATAGTAGAGAGTTGGATGATAAACAAGCTTATGGTAGTGAGGTTTTGATAGATAAACTTGAATGAAATACTCACCTATAAACATTTAAGAATTGAAAGTTAAGCACTTGACCTTTCTGAGGGACTATTATTTGATTTATTATTACCAAGTGAAATTGCCATGGTACTTGTTATTCTAGATATGAGAGAAATTGATTAGAGTGTTAAAGTATTAAAAAGCTATGATTGTTCCTTATTCTTTGTTGCTTCCACATTTCTTTTCTTGAATTTTAAAATTTAAGTATTGCTTAGGAGTGTAAAAGTCTAAGTATGAGGGAATTGATAAATAGCAATTTTCTCTATTTTTATCATTTAAATTTAGATTGTTAAATATTTATTTGAGGCTAATTGAGTTTAATTGGATATTATTTTATTTTATTAGCCAATCTTTAACTTTGGATTTTAACTATCAAAATCTTTGATTTTAAAATATAAATGATATCTTTGACATTTTTTCATAGTTTCTATTTTATTTTATTTTATTTGTGTAGATCTTCTGGATCTAATTTGAAAGATATTGGTGGATATTATTTTGGATAAGAAGAATATGGGCATATTCAAAGATTAAGTCAAGAATCAAATCTTTAAAACTTTGTTTATATTTATTTTGGGTCTTTTAGAGTAGTTTTCAATTAGAGTTATTTAGGATAGTTAGCCACATAGGAGGCACATCACTTTTATAAAAGAAAGGAGGAGCACAAGCACAGCATGAGTTCCTCTTGTAGCAATTGCCACGCATCATCTTTCATTCAATTTCTTTAAGAGATGGCTCCTCATTTTAAAATGCGGTGTTGTTTGATTTTTTTTCTATGGAGGGCTAAATTTTTAGTGTGATTAACAACAAACCATGATCTTAAATTTTAATAAAAGTTTTGATATTTAGAAAAAATTTTATTTTAACTTTATTTCTGTTTGCTCTTCTTTATTTTACTTCTGAATTTTATGCTTTAATTGCTATCGTTGATTAGAGTAGTTTTATTGTATGATTTTTAGGTTATATATTTTATTCAAAGTTTCACTTACTATAATCAATTGACATAGCATCACAAGAGTAATTTGGCCTAGTTTGAGTTATTATTCATGCTTCGTTTCTAATGTGGTTAGTATAGAAATAGTTGTTAGGTTGTCACTACTACAAAATAGACTTTTCACATCGCATTTTTAGACTTTTTTCACATCATAACTAAAGGGGATATCATATTGGATGACTTAAAATAATGATTTATCCACGTCACAAATATTTGTGAAGTAGAAAAGAATAAATCATGTCCCTTTTAATACTAAGGGAGGTAATTTTTACATAATCCACGTCCCTATTTTACTAGATAGAGATGTGGTTTCCATATAAACCACGTCCCCTCTTATAAAATTTAAACATGGTCCATAAATAAACCACATCTCCCTCTAGAAAGGTGGACGTGCACTACTACAGAAATGGGTATATATGACGGGTTTTATTGGATGGTTATAATTATAAGTGTCCAATAAATTAAAATATTAGACGATCCTAAAAATAACCGTCAAATAATTAGACAGTTATTTTTAGAACCGTCTAATATATGTTTAAATTTTTCAATTCCTTCTTTTTTTAGACATTATTGGATGGTTATTATGAATAACCGTCCAATATGTGCCTTATATCAGTCCGCCTCGTCCTTTCTTCTGCAGAATATCAGATCTGGTTCTTGTTCCATCTCGGCTCTCTCCCTTCTTGTCTCCTCTCCTCTCATTTCAGCCATTAATCTCTTCTAAGCTTTCTCTTGCTCTTTCACCACTCTCTTCTCCTGCTCTACCATCGAAGACTCGTTTCCCACTAATGAAGATCTTGTCTCTCCTCGTGCTCTGCTCTCTCACGCGTAAGTGGTCTTATTTTCTCCTCTCATTTCTTCTGAATCTCTTACTCTCTGAAATGATTTAACTTGATTTTTGTATTTTATTGTTGCATGGATTACTGATTCTTGATTAGGCTTTTGTTTTGTTAGATTAGATTATATTGATTTTGGGTGTTATTGGTGTCGCACGCAAGCTTTTCAGTAAAATGCTTCATAGAAAAAATTGAGCTTTGGCAAGAACCCATAAAATTTAAGTTATGGGTCACTTGAAAATGCATGTTAGACTAATAATATATGATTAGAAAAGAGTTATATTTAGTTTTTATTTTTATCCAAATTTATTTTTTATTTTTTATGTATTTTTTATTTGAACAATATTTAACTAGTTGAGTGAAAAAATTTTATTGTTTAGTTCTTTAATTGATGATTGAGTAGTATATGAAGTTTTATAGTGAATGGAATTGTATATGAGTACTTTTAGCTTATTCAAAATTGTTACTTATGTGTAATTTGTAGTTTTAAATGACATGTGATATTGTTGTTTTTGATAATGATGATAATGTGATTATAATGAGGGCAAAATGCCTAGGAAAATCTTATTTTTATGCCATTATGCTGTTGAATTTTTGTTTAAAATTAATAGTTTGGCATTTTAAGGGCCCTTTTGTTTAAATTTTTTTAAAATTAAAAAGCAATTTTTTTATACAAGAAAATTTTTTTATTTGTTTTAAATAGGGGTAGAAATTTTTAATTAAATTAGTTTTTATAAATTAATGACATATAATTTTTATAATAGTTGGGCCTATATATTAATGTTAATATTGAAATATATATATATATATATATATTTTACTTATTATTATAAGTAACAAATGATTTTTTTATTACAACTAACATAAAATAATTATTAATTTTTTATAAATTATAAATAAAAGAATTCACTTGTTGGCAAGTTTTCACATAAGATAAAATACTTATAATTAATTTAATATAATTGTAAGTATTATCTTAAATTTAATTATCTTAGAGAGGATGATGTGTGTGTTTGTGTTTTTGTGTGTGTGTGTGTGTGTGTGTGTGTGTGAGTGAAAGCATGTGGCTCATAATTGATAGAGTTAGTAATTAATATATTCATTAAACTAACTCTTTCAATATGATTGAGTCACTAATATAATTTTTCTTAACAATTCTTATTAGATTGAGAGAGATTATAGACAAGAAATGGATGTTTGCGAATAGAGTCACAAAAGAATATGTCGATAGGGTGAAGGAGTTTATTAGATTCGCACTAGAGCATAAGGCAGATCATAATAGTATTGTATGCCCTTGTGTGAAATGTGGGCTCTTGAAGCAGGTTAGTGTGAGCGAGTTGGAATTTCATTTAGTGTGTTTTGGAATTGATCATACTTATACATGTTGGTATAAGCATGGTGAGTCGAGGGATACGACTAATAGAAGTCGTGAGTATAGCAATACATACATGTCACATGATTTCGAAACAAGTATCGACGAGGATGATCGTGTTAAAGAGATGACTAATGATATTGAAGAGGAACTTTAGAATTGTCTAGAAATACTAGAGAGGTTGAGAAATGATGCAGGGACACCTTTATACACCAATTGCACAGAATTCTCAAAATTGACTTCTGTGCTGAGATTGTTCAACTTGAAAGTAAGAGGCGAGTTGACTGATACGATCTTTACAAAATTTCTTGCACTTATTTATGAAATGTTACCGAAGGGTAACAAGCTTCCAACCCAAATATACAATGCAAAACAATTGTTACAATCTGTGGGCATGAGTTATGAGAAGATACATGCTTGCCCTAATGATTGCACCTTGTTTCGGAATGAATATGCATCATTAACTGAGTGTCTTAAATGTAATGTACTACGTTATAAGGATAATGGAAAGAGTTCGAAAAAGGTGGTATGGTACCTTTCCATTGTGCCTAAGTTTAAACACTTGTATAGTAGTATAGTAGATTCAAAAAAATTGACATGGCATGCAAACGAGAGAATTAGAGATGGTATGCTAAGGCATCCTGCTGACTCTACGCAATGGGAAAAGGTTGATTGAGATTACTCAGGCTTTTCAAAAGATTCTAGAAACCTATGCCTCACACTAGCTACCAATGGAATGAATCCATATGACATGCAAAGTAGTACCCATAGTACATGGCTAGTGATGTTAATCATTTATAATCTACCTTCATGGCTATGCATGAAGCGCAAATGATGTCCTTGTTAATTTATGGGCCAAAACAACCAGGAAATGATATCGACATATACTTGGCTCCTTTAATTGAAGATTTGAAGCTATTGTGGGGGATAGGGGTTGACGTGTATGATACGTATAAGAAGGAAACATTTAATTTGAAAGCCATGTTGTTTGGCACAATTAATGACTTTCCAGCGTATGGTAATTTGTCTGGGTATAGTATCAAAGGAAAACTTGGATGTTCTATTTGTAAAGATAGCATACAGTCCGTGAGATTAGAATATGGTATGAAAAATGTCTACATAGGACATCGTAGATGGTTGCCTCAACAACATTATTATCAAAGATTAAAAAAAATCTTTTAATGGTAATCCAGAAGAAGGTGGGCCACCTTCATTTTTATCTGGTGATCATTTGTTTGAAAAGGTTAAGGATTTGGAGGTTGAATTTGAAAAACCTTTTGTGAGGCATATTAGCACAAGTGGGTGGAAGAAAAGATCTATTTTCTTTGATTTGCCATATTGGATGACCTTAGATGTGTGGCATTTTCTTGATATAATGCACATTGAAAAAAATGTGTTTGAAAGTATTATTGGTACATTACTATAAATTCCAAGAAAGACTAAAGATGGCATAAAAGTAAGGCTAGACATGGTTTCTGTGGGTATAAGGGAAGACTTGGCACTGGAGGAGAATGGAAGTTGTACATTTCTTCATTTTACAGCTCACACATTGTACAAAAAAGAAAAAAGGTCATTATGTGAGTTTCTTAGTGCAATTAAAGTTCCAAAGGGTTACTCTTCCAATGTGAAGAATCTTGTGTCCATGAAAGACTTGAAGTTGAAAGGTTTAAAATCTCATGACTATATTGTCTTGATGGAAAATTTTCTTCCAATAGCCATACGTTCTATTTTACCTAATGAGGTGCATAATGCAATAACGAAATTGTGTTTCTTTTTCAAGTCCATTTGTAACAAAGTAATCAACCCTCACAAATTACCAAGGTTACAAGGACATTATGTGAACTTAAAATATATTTCTCGCTTGCATTTTTTGACATAATGGTTCACCATACTATTCACTTAGTTAAGGAGGTAGAAATATGTGGCCCGGCTTATTTGAGATGGATGTACCTGATTGAACGTAATATGAAGGTACTAAAAGGGTATGTGAAAAATTGAAGTAGACCTGAAGGCTGCATTGTTGAAAGGTACATTAGTGAAGAGGCTATTGAATTTTGTCAAGAGTATTTGAGAGATGGCAAATATGTTAGGATCCTAATGGATAGACACATGGGATGAGAAGATGGGAAAGGAATGAAAGGAGTCAAATTAGTCACTATCTTAGAAACACATTGGGAGCAAGCATACTTATATGTGTTACACAACTCTAAAGATGTTGATGAGTACGCAGATAAGCACAAGTCTGACATTAGGAAGGATAATCTTGGAGGAGTTGAAACTTGGTATGAGAAGGAACATAATAAGCACTTCACAGGTTGATTAAAAAAGCATGTTTTTGACAAGTACAATTTCAATTATAATTCTATTTTTGAAAGAGTAAAATGGTTGGCTAGAGGTCCAAACATGCAATTTGTCTCTTATAACAGCTATGTAATCAATGGACACATATTTTACATCAAAGAGTTGGATGATCAGAGCACAATACAGAATAGTGGTGTAACTCTTATAGCTGAAGCAATGCATATTTTTAGTGTGAAAGACAAAAATCCTATATATGCATCAATGTTATATTTTGGAGTAATTGAAAACATATGGGAGTTAGACTATGTTAAGTTTAAAGTTTCAATCTTTGGTTGTAATTGGGTTGATTGTAAAAGTGGCCTTCAAATTGATGCGTCATCTGGGTTCATATAGGTGAATCTTACAAGGCATGAAAATAAAGATGAGCCTTTTAGTTTGGCACCGTAGGCTAAACAAGTGTTATATGTTCCTAATCCTGCAAAACAAAATTAGTCCATTATTTTATTGTCAAACAAAACAATTGGATAGATGATTGATGTTGTTGAGGATGATCCATTTGAGGGGACTTTGCTTGAAAGCAATCTCATCGAAGATAGTGCCAACTATATAAGACATGATCACAATGAACGTATTTGGATCTTAAAAAGGGGCAAAAGAATGAAAGAGAAGATTACGAAATTAAATCAAGCTATCAATGTAGAAAAATTTCAAAAAAAGATGAGGAAAAGAAAAAGATTGACTTAATCTTGTAGTGATCAATTTTCTTAATTACTGTTTGTATTTTATTTGTGCCTTGTGTATTTTAATTTGCTTAATTACTATTTGTGTTTTATTTGTGCCTTGTGCATTTTAATTTTCTTAATTACTATTTCTATTTTATCTTTTAACTATTTCATTACAGGTAAATGGCTCCCAAAATACCACCTAGGAGACCTGGTGACCCCACTTCGACTAATAACCTATTCGATAATCCTCCCAATGCCACCAGTTTACCCTTGACTTACTAACTAACTCACTTCCTGACCTGTCGATAGGTGAGCATCCCTTTACATCCATTAGTCAGCCCATGGCTAAAAATGTTCAAAAAACTGTGGCTACATCAATTAGAAAAGGTTTGGTATTAATAGGTGAGGTTAATCGAAGATGGTTGGCTAGACAGAAATATTCTCTTCAATAGAATTTGAAGGGTCAACCAATTAGGACCAACAAGCATAAATTCTCTAGCCACATTGGGGCTGTGACCAGAGGGCATTTGGGATTATCAATTAATAGTTGGCATGATGTAGATTCAGCTTTCATGGATTTCATATGGGAATAAGTTGAGGTAATATATCTTAAATTTGTAATATTAATTAATTTATTATATTATCATGTCATTTTTTTAACTTATATCTTAAATTTGTTGATTGAGTAGTTGGTCTTTGAGATTGACGCCAGTCGAAGGTATTTTGTCACAGAAGTAGCATGTAAGGCATATCGTGCCTTCTGATATTTTATAGGATCAAAATATATTACTCATGTCGGTGGCCATAATAGTCCTAAGTCCTTGAGTTGATAAGACCTATTGTCAAATAAGAGCATTGGGATGCTTTTGTTGCTAGGTGCCTTGACAAATCATTCTTGGTAAGGATCATAATATTTTGTATAATAATTTTATATGAATTGATCACTAAAATCATGGTACTTTTTATTTTATTAGGAAATGAGCTAGAAGAATAAAGATTTAAGGGCAAAAAATCTTTTTCACTTCCTAAAAAGACGCTTAGGGTATTCAAGGATCGAGCAACAAGTGGTATGTTTTGAATTTAGTAATTGATATGCAATATGTGATGTCACTAATGTATTTTAATGCATAGATTGACTAAGAGGGCACACTAGAGAGCTTTATATCATAGGCCAGACTCTTTATATTAGGTCGGACTGATAAAGATGGCAACTATGTGGGTGAACATGTTCGAGAACTTGCTGAAAAAGTTGTAAGTATTTTCATTCTAAACTTTGAATAGCATGCTAATAATTTTTATTTTAATAACTTGTGTTTTCCTAATTATGATGAATAGAGTGTCATCTCAAAAGAAGTTTCTAAAGGCAAACTTCCCCAGGACGAAGATGTTTAGAAAAGGCATTGGGGAATCATGATTACCTAGGTCGTGTTAGAGGTGTTGGCATGGGGGTCTCAAGGAAACAAATAGTGGGGAAAAAAAGACTCCAAAAGATATGCCATCTTTAGCTAAATTTAATACTCTAAAAGAACAAGTAGAAGCGCAACAAAAAATGATTGAGGCACTGCTTAGGGCTAATGATTCTAGGAAGTCACCCTTTTAGCACATAAGTCCCAGTAAGATAGATAGTTGCACTGTGGCCCAACCATCTGGTCAAATTCCCGAGGTATATATTATTTTTATTACTTAACTTTAGTTGACTATTATTTTATTAACTTATACTTATTTTTATTTAGGGCGAGTACAATTGCTTTTTTGTGGCAAATAGCCCTGGTAGACATAAAGTGGCAAGAGGCCGTGTGTTTAATATCCCTGGGGAAAATACCATACACAATACGTCAATGCCTACAGACTATTTGTGAGGGTTGATTCTTAAACCTATTGATGCCAACTACCCATTGCCCATTCCAACCTTAAATGCGTTTATTGTTGGAGAAGCAAGTGGAAACTTTATTGCATGGCCTAAGGTTTAATTCTGTGTAGAAGATGAAGCACAAAATTGACAGGTATGCTAGTTACCTTTTTATCTACATGTCACATAATTGGTTTCTAACTATATAATTAGTGTGTAGTCTAAGGGGAAGGGCATCACTAGACAATCAGGCCAATTATCCAAGGTTGAGATAGCCGTGCCAAACCATTTGCCAAAAACTTACCAGAGCGCACTTGAGGCATATGCAAAATTATTTGCTAATTCTATAGTGATTATCAACTTTGACCAGAGCATGTACAGTAGAGAACAACACGATGTGATTAGGGTTGAAATGGTCAACGATGTCCTTAAGCGAGTTTCGATTATCCAAAATGTGGTTCATTTTTATATAAGGTACATATTGTTTATATGACTTTTTATTATATTTTAAACTTAATATAATATAATAATTTGTTTATTTTTTTCATTTAGCTACCTATATGAAAATTTTATCATCCCTAATGATCTTGTGTTAAAATTTGTCTTTGTCTGTCCTCATGATGTCTCTACTCATCGCAACATTACTATCAAGGTGCGGTATAGCCAAGCTCAAACATTAGCAAAGTTCTTTGAGGCAAAAAACCCTGCTACAGGGACGTTATTTCTGGTACCTTATGTACAAGGGTGAGTTCAATGGTATCTTAATTTATTTAATTTATCTTGTCATTTTAAATTTCATAACATATGTTTTCAAATTATTTTAGGAGTCATTGGATGCTAATTGGCATTATGCCGGCTGCTGTTAAAACTACAAAATTTTACTACTTAGGTTCTGCTAGTGGCCAGCCAGATAATAGGTCATATATGATAGAATTTATTAATTTGTAAGTTTATATTTTGATTAATATTTCTATATTTTTCATTTTAAATTTATAGTTTTAACTTATTTTCTTTCTTATCAAGGTTGTGGTGCTTTATCGCATTGAAAAGAACTTTCCTGTACCATTAAGGTACAAGTCATATGATCTAGCCTACTCTAATTGGAAGATAATAAAGGTACTTCTCACTATTAATTTTAACAATCAATTTTATATTTCTAATTAATTCAATAACATCTTTATTGGTTTTTTATGCAATGCCCATGACAAATAGCATATAGTGAGGACTGTGGATATTGCGTCATGAGATTTCTTAAAGACATCATCACTCATGGGATGACTCTAATCCCCTTTACAGTATGTATGTTATTTACATTAAATTATATGTGATTATGAATTTTAATTTGTTAAAATAATTAACTTTCTTGTCATATTATATTATTGCAGTATTATCTCGATTCATATTGTAAAGAATTTAGGGATCATCATGTTAATGAAGTTATTGAGGAATGGTGTAAGTACATTTTTCAGCTGTGGGCTAGAAATCAGTAAATTGCACTTTTTCATTTTAGTTTTTATAATTTAGAATAATTTTGGTTTAATCTAGCAAACAATTTTGTTTTACTTAGTACTATGTTGAGCAATTGTATAGGTAACAAATTTTTTTATTTTAGAAAAATAGTTTATTAGTTTAGTTTAGTATAATTATGGATTAAACTGAATTGGATTGGACTGATCTGTATTAGCATTATACTGTTGTAGGAGGCTGCAAGAAATGCAACTAGTGTATTAAAAAAAATTGCAATATATTGGACGGTTACTATAACCGTCCAATATATGGACATATTGGACGGTTATTATTAGAACCGTCCAATATAATTACTATAACCGTCCAATATATGGACATATTGGACGGTTATTATTAGAATCATCCAATATATTTAACATATTGGATGGTTCTGATAATAACTATCCAATATGTCTATTTATTGGACAGTTCTTAAAATAATTATCCAATATATTTTTTCCTTGATCTTATATTGGACGGGTCTTTGAATCGTCCAATATTATATATTGAACCATCCAATATTTGTTTTATCAATAGATGATGGTCTTATATTGGACAGTTCATAACCGTCTAATATAGGTAAAAATAACCGTCCAATATTTCTTTTTCTGTAGTAGTGGTGATTTTTTATTTTAAAGTACATAAGAGAGAAAACACATCCCCCATTAATAAGGGGGAAGTGGTTTGTCATTTCAAATGACCATCCAAAAAGGAACCACATCCCTTAATAGTAATAGGGAAGTGGTTTCTTTGAGAAATCACGTCTCCCTCTATAATGGGGGATGTGGTTTATTAAGAACCCACTTCTCCTCTAATAATTAAGGGACATGGCTTCTCATCCACACCACTAACCCATGTCCTCCTTATAATAGGGATGACGAGGTTTGTTCTATATTACGTCCCTCTTTTAATAATGTGACATGATTTTTGTAATTTTTTTATATACAATATGTATTTGCTTGACAACTAAAACAGAATCTATCAAAGTATGCCACATAAATAGCCAATTCATACAACAAAAGTGCAGCAAAGAGCAACTCATTTATAGCCATTCATAAACTATCACAACAAAACATACCAAATGTATTGGAATAACAAAACTATTGTCACCTATTCAAGTGTCAATATTTACAACTAAATTCCAACAAACTACTTGAGCACATTAGGGTTTATATCCTTCTATCTAACTTAATAGACAAACTATAAAATCACTATGTAAATAGCTATTGAAGAAGATAACCTGCTAAATTTTTTTTGAATGTTAGTTATGTCTTCACTAGTATAGGGGTACTCATTGTCAAAAAGCTATAAATTTTCATCAAATGTTCATTAAATATTCAAATTCTAAAGCCTCACAAAACTAATGTTATTAAAATAAATAATAATGTAACTTATCATGTGTAAATTTTCTTTAGTTTCGAATTGAATAATCTCATGCATATAACGAATAATATAATATCTACATTCTGTACTTCCTATCTGGTGATGGCATTGAAAATTAAGAATCAAACAATAAGTATAAACAAAAATATATATAAAAAATTGTGGATAAAAAATATTGAATTGAAATTACTCATGTTTGAAAAAATCCAAATCAGTAAGGGATTTTTTTGAGATATATTTTTTGCTGGGCTGTGCTTTCCTCCGGTCATATAATATATCTTCAATGATCTATCATGAAGTTTAAATAAAATATAAAGTATTAAAAAAAATAGATATATGATATTTATAAAAATAACCTTAACTTACGTGTTGAATATATTTTTAGTTTCAGCGCTCAGTTGTTTGCCCATAGAATAAAACTAATAGATCTAGTGCAAATACAAGCATACAATACAAAGGGACTAATGGTAACTGCAAAGAGACAAATGAAATCAAGACATAAAAGTATAAAAAATTTATCAAACTAAATATATATATATATATATATATATATAAATGAATATAAAAGAACTTGCCCTTTAAGAATTGGGGCCAGATAACATGGCAATTTTATTCCTAAAATAGTATTGCCTACATATCTCATCCTATTACTGATATCATTGTGAGCCGATATCAAAGAAGTTGGACACAAAATCTAAATTGATCTTTCTATGGTCCAGTATAAAGACTACTAAGAAACGTATTAATAGAAGGCATAAAAATTATTGCATATAAATTAAAATAAATGAAAATGAGATAGAATAGAGGTAATAAAATTTCAAGATAGATAACATAACCCATAAGATATCCAACTCCCTCATTAACAAGAATTTCAAGATGTCTTTCTTGTCCATTACAAAAGGATATGACTTGTCTATACCCACAATTCCTTAAATTGATAAGCTTTGTCATTGCTTTAAACAATTCATATAATTGTAACGGTGCAGAGTAGTCCTCAGCATTATCAAAATCTTAATGAAACATGAAATAAATAAAAGTTATATAAGTAATCAAAAGAGAAAATCAAAGAATAATGAAGAATTTTTCTACCATCGGACTTGTCATCTCTGTGTCAACAAGTCTTTTAGGCTATAAAATGAATTGTCTCAATGCTTCGCCTAATTTTTCAATCTTATCAGTGGGGAATAGCACATTCATGTTTAGCTCAAGAACAACCTCAACTATCACCTTCACTTGATTATCCAAAATACTCGTGTTATGGATTGTTTTTGTGAGCATATAAACATGTTGAACTAACAATCCACTTTTAAGGATTATCCAAATAAAGAAAACACACTTGTTCCTCTTCTACTAAGGGACTAGAGGCATACAGTGCCATATCTAGTGAATTACAACTATCTTTGGTGCTTTGAAGTATAACAAAAGTCTAGAGAAATAAGTAAACACAATGAAAGAAAATAAAATAAACTAGATAAAATTGAATATTAAACTAATTAAAAGTAATGAAAACCTGGGGGTTCCTGCTACCTAGTTCCCATGTTGGTGACGATGGATCTAACCTCTTGAAGAATCTGCTCATGGAGTAACAAATTATCCTGCTCTTATTTTTGAGCATATTTGTGTCAATCTTTGCTAGAAGGTCATCAAGCTTAGCTCTTGATACAACTCCTGATGAGCCTCATGGAATTAGTTCGAAATACTCCTTTAGACCAACTCCTTTTCCTACCCCCTAACACGACCAAAATAATCTAACATTCTAATTATTGTTGTCAAGATATCCATTCTTCTAGTTGATTGAAATGAACCTTGGGAAGCTTATTCCTTAAGTGAATCATGCAATATACAATTAATGAATTTATCTTAAAAAGATACAAAATCTAAAATTTAATTTAATCTGTTTAATATAATTACTTACAATGAATTGAGCAATTTCAACATCCTTTAGAGTAATGTATTAGCCTTTCTTGATTTTGGGCTCTTTTTAGTTCCTTTGATGAGTTGGAGGAGCTGGGGGATGAAAAACAATACTGGGGTTAGATCTTACAGCTTCCTTCAAGTGCTTTAAATCAACTTCCTTAAGTTTCTAGTCTAGCATCCTATATCTCCCTTGAGATAAGTAATGCTGATATTTATTTTTAAACTATCTCTCTTTATTTGTAGCACTTAATTCTTATAATGAAATAAAAATAAAGTAAGTCAGTTATAAACTAAACAAAAATAAACTAAGTTATAATTATATTAAAATTTACCTTAAATTTAGGATCATCTCATGACCTCACAAATTCTTTCCAAGTGTCTTCATTAATGAAATTATATTCCAAATATGGATTGTTTGTTCTTTTTTGCTCCTCGAATGTATTCCCTAGAAAGTGATAACATGAAATCTTTTCACTAATTACATACTTGCTAAAGCCAATACCTCTTCAACTCATCGGTAGGAGGGATATCATAATTAAGCTGCAATATGTCATAATTATAAAGTAAGATAGTATTATCTAATATAATTAAAATAATAGAAAAAATAGAAAAATATGCACACTAAAATATCGCTCCAAATCATGTCTTCATAGCTTCAAATACTTCTTGCCAATTATGATACAAGATGCCAACTTTACTTTGAGCTATGAGACCTATGTAACTTATGAACTTATCCCCTTCTAGACCAAGTAGTCTTTTACCACCACTAAATTCTAAATGCACTCTCTCTGTAGTGTCCTAACATAGTACCAGATCCTTCAATTTTGTGCTTCCTCTACCTCTTTTCTTGTAAGTTACATTGGACGTGTCAATTACATCTTCACTAGAACACCCTCTATGTACCTATTAAGATCAGATCAGAAAATAATACAAGAGTAACTTGCATTATAATTAAATATAAAATAAATAAATGAAACAAAATATATGAATATAAAGAATCAATTAATTCAATATTTTACTAATTAATTCTTAATTTATTCATTCTCCTAAATTCCTTCACAATAATCATCTCTAATTGTATATTCGTCATCAACCAAATCTACTTCAGTTGATCTTGGTAGATTTATTGTAAAAGGCAGAGTTTCATCAAGGTTTATAGTTAAGTCATCATCCTCCACATCAATAATTTGTTTTTTTCTTGTAGTACAATAGAACATTGTTTATTCACTGGATCAATGACATAAAAAACTTATTTTGCCTGACTTGCTAAAATGAAAGGCTCCTCTTTAAAACCATACCTCTTGAGATCAATTGAAATAAACCCTAATTCTTTATCTACTTCAATAGCATTAAAGTGAACCTACTTGTATTTAAAAATAGGTACTTTGAATTTAATGCAATTCACCTCCCATATCTCATTAACCACTCTATAATAGTCCGTGCAAGCCAATAATGAGTTATTATCTTTTGAACTGGAAAAATGCTAGGCTTCAACTTCTACCATTACCTTAATATTTTGTATGGTACTTTTATCATCTTGGGATTTTATATAGAAGGAATATCCATTTATATTATACCCACCTCAACAGACGACCTCAAAACAAGATCTCTTAGCTAACCATATTATTATATTAGACACACAAATCTCATTCATAACTTTTTCCTTAAACCATTTTTTGAAAGTCTTATTGTGCTCATTAGCCAGTTGCATTTCATTCTTTCTTGGGTATTTGTTTTTCAATAACTTTTTTGAGTATTTAAATAAATTTGAACTTCTTCCATGTTATTTAAGGTATACAGATATGCTTGCAAGACTTTTTCATGCGATATACACTTTACTTTGACCCCCCATGTTCCCTTACTAATAAGTTTTATCCCCTCATGTTGAGTTTGAGGGACTCCAACAGCTTTAAATCTTTTTAGATATGTAGTACAAAATTCAATAGCCTCTTCTACCATATATCTTTCAACAATTGATACTTCAAGGCTATATGGGATCTTAGAATACCCTTTTAAAATTTTCATGTATCGCTTAAATAGGTACATCTATATGAAATAAACAAGACTGTAAAGTCTCACTTTTCTAACTAAATGAATTATTAAATGCACCATAATGTCAAAAAATGTTAGAGCAAAATGCATTTCTAATTGAGATAAAATAATATAACCTTCATTTTCTAATTAATCTAACTTGTTAGGATCTATGACTTTGCTATATATAGCATTAAAGAACATACACAATCTAGTTGTAGTATGTCTCACATTATCTTTCATAATCCCTCGAATAACTGCTGGTAAAAGTTGCTGCATCAACACATAGCAATCATAAGACTTCATGCTTGGTAACTTCAAATCACTCATCGAGACAAGTCTTCTAACATTAGAAGAATACCCTTGTGGCACTTTAATAGCATGCAAACATCCATATAAACTTCTTTTCTCCTTTTTAGATAATACGTGCACTACTGGGGGTAAATAAGCTTTCTTCTCCTCTTTTTGTTGTACATGTAAGGGTTTTCTTATTCCCATTTTAGCTAAATCTAGCCTAGCATTTATTCCATCCTTAGTCTTGCCACTTATGTGCAAAACATACCAATAAGACTATTACATACATTTTTCTCCACATACATCACATCAAGACTATACCTCAATTTTAAACTCTGCTAATATGGAAGATAAAAAAAATGGACCTCTTTTTCCACACATTCTTCTCACTTGCATTCCTCTTATTCTTACTAAAAATGACATTGATTCTTTCCACACGTTGATAAACTTAGTTTTCAGTTAAGGCCTTTGGAGCCATTTTATACTCCTGTGAGCCATTAAAAGCCTTCTTCAACTTACGATAAGGATGATACCAATCAAGAAATCTTCGGTAACTAAGGTAGACTATTTTTCTTTCATGCTTAAGTTAGTGGTAGTATGCGCCTTCTTCACATATAGAACATGCATTATGACGTTTAACACTATATCCTAACAGGTTTTCATATGCAAGAAAGTCATTTATTGTTGTAAAAATCATGGCACACAACTTAAACTGCTCTTGCTTATAAGCATCAAATACATCTACACCTTCCTCCCACAGCATTTTCAAGTCCTCAATCAAAGTTGCCAAGTAGATATCAATATTGTTTCCTAGCTTCCTAAAATCATCAAAGACAACATTATGTACTTACGCTTCATACACAACCAAGGAGGTAGGTTGTAAATAACTAACAAAACTAGCTATGCACTGTGTGTGCTACTAAGATTTTCATATGGATTGATTCCATCCATATAGAGACCAAGCCGAAGGTTTCTTGGATCGCTTCCGAATTGAGAAACATGTGATCTATTATCTTACATTGAGGAGAATTAGCCGAGTGTCGAAGTTTCCCATTAGATATTTTCTCATCAAAATGCCATCTTAAATTCTTTGCTTCTGTTGGATTAGCAAACAAATATTGAAACCATGGTATTATTGGAAGATACCATATCACCTTCGCAGGAGGCCCTTTAGTTACTATCTCATCACTATGATCAATATCATCGTCCTTCTTTAGTTTGTATCGTAAAGTCCCATATTTTAGACACTTGTGTAGCCCTTCATACTTATTTTTATATAGTATGTAGTCAACAGGATAAGCACATGTCCTTCTATAATCCATATCCATTAGACACATGATTTTCTTTGCCTTATACATATGTTTTGGAAGAAAATTATAGGCTGAAAGCATTTTACTCAAGAATTCATGTAACTCTGTAAAACTCAAATTGGTCTACCTACTTCTTGACTTTAAATTAACCAATCCCAATATAGCTATCAAGAGCATAAAATTAGTACACTCCAGGTATAAGGGTTTCTCTTCATCACTACACAAGTTGTCATGTGACTGTGCAAATGATGTCATCCCAATATCATGAATCATATCCTCTATTCTATCATCCCAGTCATTCACAATTCACTTATTTTGGGACATAAAAGTTGTTCCTACCTCCCCATGCCATGTCCATCTTGTATATCTCAAATTTATCCTATCACAAATTAAATACTCTTTTATTTCATCAATACCTAATTCAATCTTATTCATATAGTTGACACAAGGATAATAATACTTTTCATTTTTGCTAGGAACATTTTTCCTAGCAAATTTAAGAAACTAATCCACACTATTCTCATACTCCTCAATCATTCTACTTGTATTCATCCAACTACAATCCATTCTATTTTTACCTAACAAATCATCACAAAGTCTATCAAATTAACAATTCACTACCTTACTTGTACTTCAATTAAACTCATTTCTATAAAAAAAATTGACAGAGTCTCCCCTTAAAGTATTGAACATCCCAAAATTATAACAACCAAAAATTAGTAGAACTAACAATAAGCCGTCAAATAAATATTTACCTTTTAAAGCTAGAAAATATCAAACTTCAAACCTATCCAAGTTCAATTTCTAAATAAAAAAATTAACAGAGTCTCCCTTTAAAAATTGAACATTCTAAAATTACAATTATTATAAATCAATAGATGCATATTCTTAGTTTGCTTACTATACATAATATAAAATTAGAGCTGATTGATACTTTTTGCTATTCACTACAACATTGCCTCTACTTTTTACATAGATTCGAATTTAATTTATTCTTGGTTTTGATGGATGGAAAAATATAAGGAGGTAATAAAAAATTACTATTTTTAAAATTTTTATTTCCTAGATTCTCTTCTATTTATTTTCCTCCCACTTTTCCCTCTATCCAAACCAAGCTAGCATTTTTATCAAAATTATTGATCATGTCTAGGGTCATTAGTGTTAAGAAATTTTAAATTTTTCTAGTGTTTGCTAACATATAACATGTTTAAATTAATTTTGGTTGGAAAAAAAAATATATATATATATATATATGTATATATTAAAAAAATTGAGGACAAAAAATATGAAATATACGTATTATATAATTGTCATGGATAGAGAATAAGTATCTTTTCATACAAGTCTTCTAAAAATCTTATATATATATATATATATATATAAAAGAATAAGAATCTTTTCATATAAGTCTTCTAAAAAATCTTTTATATATATATATATATATATTCTAATTGGATTGGATTTATTTGTCAAACTCCCCACCTCTCCAACAAAAACACAAACCACTAAACCTTTAATTTTATGCTACTCTGTTTGTTATTTTTATATTTCATCTAAGGTTTTTTTTTAACTTTAATTAGGTTTTGTTTTTAGTCCTTAACTATTTCTATTATTTCATTTTTTACTATGAATATACACATTTTAATTAGTATATTATATTAACTTCACTATATAAAAGATAGAAGTAAATTTAGCATATTATAAGTAAAACTTGACAACACGTGACATATTAGTCCTTAATTCTAATTGGATTGGATATGCATTGTTCAAAGTAAAAAAAATACCACAATGGAGATTGCAAAATACCACAAACATAATTTCAAACTCTTCATAGCCAAGCATTTCAAACTCTTCACAATGTGGGAAAATAAATTAGAAAGACACAATAGAGATAACTTTAAATAAGAAAGAAAAGAAAGAAAGAAGTGGTACCTAGGGCTTCGTTGTTCAGCAAAGAAGAGAAAAGGAGATAGGCAGTGGGAAGAGACACTAAGTTAGGGCTAGGCTTTGAGTGGCTGAGCTTTTATTGACACAGAGTAGCTAAAATACACTAAGCTGAGCTGAGCTTTCAGAGATGAGGATGAAAATAAGAGACACAAGAGGCAAGGAGTTGGAAAGGAATCTTAGATACAGATTGCTAAGCTGAGAAAGACAAGAGGCAGGGCAACTATTCTTGACTAAGAAGCTAAGAGACACAAGAAGCACCGAGAGGCCAAGAAGCTGAGAGAGACGAGAGTCACTGAGAGGTTGAGAAGCTTGGCTAAGCAGCAGACACAAAGAGACAAGGCTGATTGGAGATGAGAGGAGGCTAGCAGCAAACTTTGAGTGTGGTTTTGAAAAACAAAAGGCTAGCAAAGGACTAAAAAATTGAGGCTGATAAGAGAATCCACGTCTCCCAAAGAAGAAGGGCATCCACATCCCCCCTCCTCTTTGGGGATGTGGCTTCTTCAGAAGCCACTTCCCTCGAGAGGAGACGGACGTGGCTTCTTGTTAGAAGCCACATCCCCCTCCACAAGGGGGAGGTGCCTTCTTTAGAAGCTAGGTGGCTGTCCCCCTTTAAAAGGGAGAAGTGGCTTTTGCAGAAGCTAGGTCCCTCAAGAGGAGGGGACGTGGCTTCTTGATAAAGCCACGTCCTCCCAAAGAGTAGGGGGACGTGGCTTATTAAAATTTTAAAAAATAATTTTTTCAATCCATGTCTTCTTTTCATTTGGGTGACGTGAATTGTGTTCTTTCTAAATCTAATTTTTAAAATGGGATGTAAATTAGGGTAGTAGAAATGTCTTTTTGTAGTAATGTGTGGGTTAAGAAAGATTTCAATTAATCTATAACATAATTTCTTATTTAATTCTTAAATGATAATTTGAAAAATATATAATAAGATCAAAATAATAAAGTTAAATAAAATCAATTTATTTTGTGGATGAGGAAGATTAGGTTTAGGTGATTGGATTATAATTGATTGCACTACTTGTTCTTGGTAATTTTCTTGATTGAATTTCCTTTGTTTATTTAATTTTAATTTAGTTTATTTATAATTAATTTTATCATAAAAAAATCCCTCCTATTTACCTTTTCATAATCATAATTTAAATAATTAATACATTGACCCTTAGAGAGATGACTTAGATTGTGCTTTACTGTAAAATCTAGTTTTTATTAATATGGTACTATTCAAAAATAGTGTCACTATTTCTCTTGATAAATTTGAGAGAAAAAATTTCTCTTGGATATATTCGGGACGACTTAGAAATTGCCGAGAAATGATTTTCTTAAATTAAATTAAGAGAAATTATTTCTCTTGGAATAGTTTAAGAGAATGTTCTCTTAGCATATGTTGAGAGAAATGTTCTATCAGGATTAATCATGAGAAGTTTGTCTTGAATTAAATTGTGAGAACTTCTCTCAAATGAAGTTGTCAGAATCTCTCTCTCACTCAACTTATTTCGTGAGAAAGCTACAAATAGGAGTGGATCAGGTCATGTTCTCTAAAATATAACTGTAAGAAGCCTATGAGATATAAGCATATCAATTAACTACTAAAAATAGAAGCTTTGTATAGTGGTTATTTTTGCTAATATATAGTGGTTTTTGACCACTATATAATTAGGCTATATAGTCTAGGAGCAACTATATAGTGTTTTTTAAGCACTATAAAGTCAAGGTTTATATAGTAGTTTTTTGTAGATTGTTTCAATTTTGGTTTCTATGAACTGTTTAATAAGCTATATAGCAATTTTTTTTAAATAAATGCTTAATAGTTGCATAATATTTAAAGGTTATTTCTAAAAAAGCTATTAAATAGTTTTGCTCAGTTTTGATCAATTTTCACTTAGTTGCGCAGAAACTATTTAACAATTATTATAAAATATCTGTTATATAATTTGGTGTTCTTTTACTAAAATAGGGGGTTGCATTTCAAGTAGTCCCCTACAAAACAAATTACATAAACATCTCAGAAATATACCAATAATAGAATATTTCAATTTCAACCAAAATTTGCATGCAATTGAATCCAAAATTATTCAAACCTATAATAACTTCTAAAATATATTTAAAAGTACTTCAAAATTCTCAAAAAATGCCTATACACTAAAGTAATTACAACTAAAAATTTTCCAAGAAAAACTTATTGCAAGTTTAAAATACCACAGTTAACCAAAAACTAAAATTGGTTAAAGTAAGCTTATTTTGCCTAAGTATGAAGAACCTATAAACTAAATAAAATTGAGCAAGCTAAAATGATTGTGATCATCAGTCTATTTTGTACATTGCTTGAATAAATTCTTTGAGGACTTCTTCAATTTGAGTTAGACTATATTCCTCTACATATATATGCATCTTAGAAGTATTGTTAAACCACAAACATAACATAAATCAAGTTTATGACTTTACATATACGTGATGTGTATAATATAATGTAAATTATTAAAATTAATAAAGTAGAGATAGGAGACAAACTTGGTCAAACAAAATGTTATCAACCAGCACATAGTTGACTATGTCTTTCATGTATCTCATGATAGTTTAGCTATAATTAACAACCTTATTGCATTGTTTTGGACTCTATTCATCATCAAACTAAAAAAAAATAAGGTTAGTTATAATATAACAAGCTTAAATTGATTAAATAAATTTAGGGTAAATATATATTTTAATTATCCTTCATTCATATGTGTCTTCGTAAGTATTAGAGTTTCCAATTAAAGGCAACTCTTTAAGGCTTTGAAACAAGTCGACAAGCCTACATGATAGTATGAAATTTATATGGAAAATCACATGAAAATAATAATTTACACACATGCAAATAAATTAGTTAACTTATTTATTGAACATTAATATAATTTGTTTTCAGTTATATAGACAACCTCCAATAGGATCAAGGTACCACATCATGCCTCTATATGGATTGAGCACGAGTAGCATCTAATGAGCCATACGAAAATGAGCACATATATATTAGTATGTGTTACATAAAAATAACTTAATTAAAAAAATAAAATACAACTACTATTAAAAATAGTTTGCCCATCACAAAATAATGCTAAGAAAATTTGATTCTCCTTGATTACATATTGGGTTAGGTAACTATTGATATCATTAGTTTACCCATCACAAAATGACACTAAGTGTAGATCATATTTCTCTTTAGTGGCCGCAAAGGGTGCGGTGTTGGAGAGTTATTCTCCTGAGTACCCAGAAGAGTGTGAAATTGGAGATTATGCTCCTTAGCATCCGTAGGATGCAGTGTTGGAGTAATGATACCCTAATTACTTGTAATAGGGGGAACCTATAGTCAAAAAGTGGTTTAAGATATCTTAGATAAGTAGTCCTACCATGGATGGCGAGCTTGGTGACCATAAATGTGGTTTGGTTCTGTGAAATAGCCTACTAGCTTAGTCTGGAGTATTGGAGGATCGGATGATTAGCAATCATGCATTGTAATTGTGGTAATTTGTATATGGTGTGTTCATTATGCATATTTCAAAACTTTTTTATAACTTGCCATGTTAATTGATAATGTAGATTATCTTGAGATTTTTATCTCACTCCGTGTTTATTATTTTACAAGTTTTGCTATTGAGTCTGATTAAGGGAAGGAATCAAGTAAGGGCTAGCATATTTGCTACATTGCAATTGTAATGCCTGATTTTACTTTAGATTTTGTGTACATAAACTTAAATATATGACAATATGAGTTTTCAATTAGGAATGCATAACATTTTATGGTTAGTACTTGTATTATACTATGTTATTTTGTATTTTAGCCCAATGTTGTATATAATGTGAATATGTGATGATTTTATGATGAAGGACTAAAATACTAATATAAATGCAAGGAATGTTATATAAATGTGTTGATAATATATATGTGGTATATTATATGGCAATAGAGGCTAAATGGTATGTGATTGTGATTTTGTGACCTTGGCCATATTGGATGAAACTAGCATTAAGTGGCCAAATTTTGTGCTTGGTGGTTTAATATGTGTTTAAATGCTCAATTAGATATATATTGGTCTATTATACTTGATTCAAGCCTCAAAATAGGTTAATGGTATAAAAAAAATAGAAATTCTATATTCTATATCTATCTATCTATCTATATCTAGAAAATTGTAATTGTCAGAAAATTGTATAAGTAATAAGTAATTAAGTGACCAATAAGGAATCAAATTGTATTATATGTAAAATTCAAATATGTAAATATTCTATTTATATAATAATATATATTATATATTTCTATATAATTATATATTTCTATATATTTAAATAATATAATAATAATAAATTCTATTTAATTATTGTTATTGTTTAGTTTTTTTTAATTTTACAATATAAGATATATGATTTTTCCATGGTTCCTTTTGGCTATATGGTTCATCCAGGGGAGAGATCGAGCTTCAAGAAATAGTGAATGGCCTTATCAATACACAAATGTATAACTACCCAAGAATTTTAATTGCGCTTATATTCATCACTACAGGAATTAGGTTCAAGCTTTACCCAGCCCCTTCTTATCAATGGACTCCTGAAGCATACGAAGGAGTATGGTTCATTCAATAAATTCCTACCTCTCTATCTATTTCTAAGATGTTTGGATTTTTCAAAATTCCATGGACACACAGAAGAGAAATGCTATTCCTACTCGAACCAAGATATAACTTTACTTGTTCAAATAACAATTAAGGTGAAACAGAGTCAGGAACAACGAATCCCTTTATGATAAACAGATTCATTCATTACTATGGGTAGTTCCTACAAAGGATCGGATTAATGAAGTATACAATACTTGAATTCTCAATGTAGATGCTATATAGTTGGTTCTCATCCTTTAGAGACTACGAGTGTAATAGGACATCCATCGACAAAAGGATTACCCTAAGATGATCATCTTGTGTCTATTGAGAACAAATCAAATTAGATAGTTCTATTTATCAATCTTTTCAACCTCGATTCTATAGAGCAAGTCATAAAGATTAAGAAAAATCAGTCATTCACAACCATTGATGAAGGTTTAATTCAGGACCATCTAATGGATTTGAACCCTATCTATCCTAAGGATATATCAAGATAAATAACTAGCCCGGTCCCTTAGATTTATGGCCTTTGAGGAGTCGTATGAGGTGAAAATATCATGTACGGTTCTATAATAGTGATAGGAACAGTAATGTTATCATTGACTAGGATTATCTAATAGTTTAAGTACAGTTGATATAGTTGACATGCAATCAAAATATGGCTTTTAAGGATAGAATTTATGGTGTCAATCTATAGGTTTTCTCATTTTTCAAATTTCTTCCCTAACAGAATGTGAAAGATTACCTTTTGATTTACCAGAAGCAAAAGAAGAATTAGTAGCATATTATCAAACTAAATATTCGGGTATGAAATTTGGTTTATTTTACATTGCTCCCTATTTAACTTATAATAATTTTAAATTATTATAAAGTTTAAGCACTTGTTAATGATACAAAGAACTTGAGGTGACATGCAAATGAGATGATATTTGATTGGAAACTTTGGCATCTAGCTGACTCTTCTCAGTGAAAGAAAATTGATCAATTATTTTCTGTTTTTTGTAATGAGCCAATAAACCTCAGACTAGGACTTTCTATCAATGGAATGAATCTCTATGATAGCCTTAGCAATATACATAGCTCACAGCCTATTCTTTTGGTGATTTATAAATTATCACCTCAACTGTGCATGTAATAGAAGTACATGATGCTATTCATGTTAATTTTGGAACCAAAATAACCTATAAATGACATTGATATTTAGCTAAGACCTTTGATTGAAGACTTAAAAAAGCTATGGGATGTATTTGTGGATATGTTTGACGCAAATTGATAGGAGAATTTTAAGTTATGTCCTAATCTTTTACACTATAAGTGACTTTCCTGTGTATGGAAATTTGGCTAGGTATAGTGTCAAAGGTTACAAAGCATGTCCAATTTGTGAAGAAGGTACATGCTACCATCAACTTAAACATGAAAGAAAGATGATCTACTTTGGTCATCAGAGATTTTTTAGATGAGATCACACTTATCATAAATTAAATAAGTTTTCATGGCCACTAAGAGCACTTTCATGCTCTGAATGTTTTGACTTGGGAGCAAGTCTATGAATGGGTCAAAGATATCAACATTTTCTTTGGTAAAACTCAAAAGAACACAAGTGTAAAAAATATATGGAAAAATAGTCAATCTTCTTTGATCTTGCATATTGTCACCATCTTGAAGTGAGATATTGTATTAATGTTATGTATATGGAGAAAAATGTGTGTGATATTATTATTAGAATATTTTGGAACATGCCTGGAAAGACAAAGGATGGTGTGAATGCAAGATTATATTTACAAAATGGGAATACAAGACCCAAGGTCAGAAGATAAGCGAACTTACTGTCCTCTGCCTTCTCATACATTGTCTAAGGTTGAGAAAAAAATTTTGTGAGTGTTTATATGAGATGAAAATTTCCTCAGGGTATCCTTCAAATATTAATAAGCTTATATCAATGGAAGAGTTGAAACTAGTAGGCTTAAAGTCTCATAATTGTTATATCTTGATGCAACAATTATTACCAGTGGATTTGAGATATATTGAAAGAAGATTTGAGACACATAATAACTAGATTTGTTTCTTCTTCAATGCGATATGCAATAAAGTTATTGACCCCTTAAATTAGATGAGTTGGAACAAGAAGCTAGTTTATCTTGTGTCAACTTGAGATGCATTTTCCTCCATCATTTTTTGACATTATGATACATTTAATAGTTCATCTAATGAGGAAGTTAAAAATGTGTAGCCCTATCTACTTACAATAGATGTACCCAATTAAGATATATATAAAAATATTGAAAGGTTATATAAAAAGTCCATACTACCTTGAAGTATATATTGTTAAAAAATATGTTGCCAAAGAAGCTATGAAATTTTATGATGATTACTTGTCAAATATAGATCCTAAATCTTGTCAGGAGATGAGGCAATTAGGTCAAGGTACACATGGGATATCAATAAAAAGCATGAATCATGAAGTGCAAGAAATATATTTATATATCTTGAATAATATTGATGAAGTTTGATCATACATAAATACATATAAAGAACTTCTAAAATTTGTCATTTTTTGTTTCTGTCAAAATATATATTCTCACATTTAAAATCATGAGAAACTTTTTCCAAGAGCTCTTTTTCTCTAGTTTTCTCTCAAAATTTCTCTCTAGTTTATTTCATGAGGGATGCCATGAACATTATTGGATTAGTATACATTTTCAAGAGAATTTTGCTAGAGAACATCTCTCCTATTTTTTTTTTCTATTAGAAAAATTCATGAGAAAATTATGATTTTCTTGTGGTGTTCCCTCCCAAAATAACTAATTAGAATCGTGTCCTTAATTAAATCTTAAACCACCTTGGGTTTGCATATTTCATAGAAGTCCTGCTCATGGCCATATAACTTCAAGCATACAGTTAATTAAATACTCCAAATAAGTATATTCTAATTTTGGGATGTTACAGTAAAAATTAAATCCATTGATATCAAGAGCTTCTCATAACTCAAGTTTATATGTGCCCCCCATATCTTTGAATTTCTACATTTATATTATACCTATGTAAATTTGAACGTGAATTTCATCTTTAATACTTTTTTATCATTCAATGAATATTGTTTTAAAGTGTGAATATGATATTTATTATGCTTTCCATTGTTCGGGCCGCTTCTGCTCTCACAGTTTCCTCTTCTTCGCCACTTGGAGTCTTGCATGAAGACGTGCTGGATGTTTCAAAGAGTGCCACACGCATAAGAGGAAGTATATATTCAGCATATCTTGATGGGCTTGAGGATTCTTTTCAGGAAACGAAGATGATGAAGAGTCCTTGCCATCATGTTGGGCCTCTCTTTGGTTTGAAAAGTAATGTTGGTGTTCAATTTTTTAACCATGGCTTTTCTGCTTCAGTCAAGGATAGGAAAAAAGCATGCCAAGCTCGCTCCTTTACTGTTCTCCCGAAGTAAAATTCATTGTCAAGTCCTTGTTGCTTCAGAACAAACTTGTCTGGAACCATTCTGTCAATTCATGCCGCAAAACAGAGTGAGTTTTCCTTGCAGTGATGGTGCGCAACCAAATTTCGCTCCAATGGGAAATGTTTCTATTCCACCCGCTTTTCCATATCAGGGAACCTCAATGCCTACTTCTATTCTTCCCAATAATCATTTGGAGTTTGCTGATTTTCACTTCGTTGCAGCTTTTTCTTCTTCTAATTTCAACTTCGCAAGCGTAACTTTGCTCTGTTTTCTGGTCTGGAAACAGAGTCTGGTTCTGAAGAAGGATTTTACCAGGTTTCCTCCAAAAAACCTCGTTCATATCCGTGATTTGGTTGAGGATCTTTATGTTCTACAGCTGCATGAAGGTCCTTTATCTTGAGCCGCATGTTTTTTGGTTGTGGTATTTTTCAATTTGTTTCTGTTCGCGTTGTTGCTTCAAGATATCCTCGACTTGTTCTAGCTGATGAGCTTTTTCACTTGCCCTGGCTTCTTCATGAATTGCGGCAATAATACGTCAAATCCTCCGGGAGAAATTACTTAGAGTTGACTCGGATTCAACTCTTCAATTTGCTCGCGGAGCTCATAGTAGAAGACAACAACTGGCTTTTGGTGCTAGTTCACTAGGCTGTTTATGCGAGCCAAAAATCTTTTCATCTCCTTGCACTTTCCGAAGACGTCTTAGGCTTCTCCTCGTTGAATGTGTTGTTTGTTGAATTTTGGCTTTTGTTTTTTGGGAGCTGTCTTTGTTCGAGTCTCGTTTCTTTCAGAGTCTTGTCTTTTATTCAAGTCTTTGTTCATGTTCTTCGTTTGCTTTTCATGTATCAGTGTATTGGCCTTTAGTTTTTTAATAACTAAAGGCTTTTGGTTGTAATCGTTTTACTTTCTTTTTAAATAAAATTGTCTTCTTTTCCAAAAATAAAAATAAAAATAAAAATAAAAATACAGACCCAAAAGCTACATGCATGTAAAATATAATCTATCAATCTGTAAGGTATAGGATAAAAAAGAAACATGCTACGCTCCTACATAGTCGTCTTTTCTTCACATCTTGGCTTTGGCAACTTTCTAAGAGAGGCTTTGAGAAGTTCCCAGTATAATGGAACTTGAGTGGCAGTATAAAAACACAAAGGTATCAAAATGAGACAATACAAAGGACTGGGCACATACTTGTTCCGTGGGTGAAGTTCAAAGGAATATGCAGCACAGAAAGAAACCAACATGATAGGGAATGCGGAAGCAGAATCGTGCTAGTTTAGGGACAGAACCCTAAAATAACAAAAACACAAGAATAAAAGGAAAGGGACGAAATTTATGACGGAAATAAAGAAAGGTATGAAGTAAACAATAGGATAATGATCAAGGAGAAGATCCTCTAGAGCACCTGCCTTTAGGAACCTCAACCTTCGAAGACACCACAAGAGTTGACCATGCTCTTGATCACGTTTGTTTCTCACACGGGATGCCACCATAAAGCACTAAGGCTCACAAGAGTTATAAACTCTAAAATGAATAATTTCATTCAACTTCTATCTCGTTTACAATAGGGAGCATGCCTAATTTATATAGGCTCATAGAAAAATATTTCCTAAAATTAAAACCCTAATTTTCTAATACTAAAAGGAGAAATAATATAAAATAATGATAAAATATTCAGACACATAATTTAGGAAATGTGATCCTAAAATTATGGGATTACAAAATTTAGAAATTAATATTATAATTAATTCTAATTTTTGACTAGACTCAAAATAGAAAATCAAATCAAAGGACCACTAAAATAGGAAATAATTTAGGAGACAATCAAGGGATCATAAAGGATTTAAAATCACGCCACCCTTGACTTCTTTACTAGGGTTTCATGCCTCCTTGCTTGCAAGAGGCTCAACTTGTAGTCTTCCTTACATTGGGCTAAGGTCTTCATCTCTTGGGCTTAACTCTTCATGAGTTTGGATCTTAAATACATTATACACATATAGATGCTCTCCTTTAGGCTTGAGAGGAGTGCCCCAATACTCTCCAAGCTCTTGAACTTCTTGCACAAGACTGAACAAGGCTTGCTTCATGGCTTTGGTTCAGGCTCTTGTCATTGGACCTCCAATATGTTGTAATGGGTCTTTAGGTACGTTGGATTAAAAGTATTGAGCTCCTTCTATGTCACCATGTTCATGATTACCATTCTCAGGCTTCGTTGCCATTAATGCTATGTCACCCATGCCATGGGGTCCATCACAACATTGAGACAGTAGACACAAAGAATGAAGACAAGCCCAAGCAAAGCTTCAATGGAAAATTTCTCAGAAACCCTTTTGGTTCTTCCTTTCAAGAGCCAAAAATGGCCAGAAAAGCAGCCAACGAAGTGATAGAGAAGCAAAATGAAATCAATGTGGCTGTAGTAAATATTTGGAACAGATGGTGAACTTCCAAGTTGGGTTTTCCAGATGTGTCATAACCTCCAGGAACTTGTTAGCATGTGGAAAATGAAACACCTGCAATGAGTGTAGACACCACAATATAAGACCCTGTCGTGTCTTTCACCCATTTGTCAGATTCCGAAACGAGATCCTTGTGTTGGTCGGCGAAGATTTCCGCCGGAGTCTGGCCATTTACATTAACTTGGGAAATGAAGTATGATGGCACATTTTCTTTTACATACTGTTTCATCATAAACAGTTAACTTATCAGCAAAGTATAATTATACGTGTTTGATATAATTTTTTGAATTTTACTTTTTAGTGTTTCTCTTTGAAACCTTGTACAGTTTTTTCCTCATTGCTATTGAATTTTCCCATTACACTCAAAAAAACTTAACAGCACAGTACAACACTTTGCTTAGATATATATATATATATATATCACAATAAGTAATTTTGAAATGTAAAGTTCATCTTTAGGTTTTGGCCGAAGCCAAAAAGTACAAAACTTAGCGAGACGAATTAACGTACATATATAGTATTATGTTAGAAAAGCATAAGAAGAAAAATAGAGAAGTTTTGAGGCATGCACTTTCCAAATTCGAGCCCTAAGTCTGAGTCTTTTAAATATATGAATCACATATATATGATCATAAAAGATGACTTCTCCTTCTAATGAAGGATGTTGAATCTGGTGGATTAATGTTAAAACACTACTATAAAAGAGACTTTCGGAAGCATTTATTTTAAGGGGCTTGTTTATATGTAAAAAAGGCTCTTAAATGAAGAGACAAAAGATATCGGAGAATTTTTCAAAGCACTCCATAAACGTATTTTGTATTATTTAAATTGAATGACAAGTTTTTTTTTTTAGTTGAATACACATGTGTTATGAGTTTTGTATATGATTGTTGTTTATAGATTGATCGATTTGTAAATGGGCTGAAGAATGATACATAATTAAAGATGAAAATTTAAATAAAATAAATAAATAGTCCTATGAGAGCGCTTCTTGTAACTTCTAAGCAGCGCTCGAGCAATTTTAAAGCACTATTGTAAATCAAAAAGAAGTGTACTTGTAGATTTTTTTTTTTTTAAGTACCACAAAGTATATATGAACATGTAGACTAATGTTAAAAAGGATCTTTAAATGTTGAATAAATTAGGTTCGTACCTCAAACCAGTTAACTTCCCACTGCATTTGCATAGCAGAGCCACGTATTTCCCAGCCTGTATATTTTGACAGTTGTGCTGCCAAGTGCAATGCATTATTCCCATTCACATCTACTTTTTCTGTCCATACATTCCAAAGTGGGTGTTTCATCACTGCCTTCAAAACACGGCTTTGCCTTTCCTCTACTGCCACGTGGACTACATTCTTCATCTCTGTCTTTTGGTCATAGGCAGACACCGGGATATCAGTTAAAAATTTTGTTCACAAGCTCAATCAGACCATTTTTAGCTGCAATTAACAATGCTGTTGATCTTTTGACTCTTCCTGCCGAACCATGAGCGAAATGTATCAAAAGCTAGCTATCTGATCTTATAGTTCTCTTCCACAGGAGAAGAGCATAAAAAATCAAAAACGAAAAAGAGACATGAATGCTTGCATTTTTTTGGGTTCAGCATGAAAGGTAGGCCTGTCGAATCTCCCTCGAGGTACTAAGAGCAATACATAGACTTCTCTTAATTAAATTAATACATAGACATGGATTGAGATTTTAACTCCTAACCATTTACTTAGATGACAAGAGTTTCTATCACTCATGTCAACTTTAATTGGTTCATGCATACTTTTTTAACAAAGTGAACCCTAGACATAGCATTCCAAGTTTGAGAAATGAGATATATCATTTATAACTTGTTAATAACAAAAATTATATATTTAAATTAAATATATCGTATGATGTATGAAAAATGAGTACTATTATTAATAATTTATTGTATGAAAAATTACATTCAGTTCACACGGAAAAAATTTTATTACTAAGAGGTCCCATAAACTTCACAAAATACTCAAATTTTAAATTCTTTGCATTGACAACTTGATTAAGAACATTGACAATTAGACAACTGTCATTTATAACTTGTAAAAGAAAATAAAAACTTGTACTAGCAAGTTATAAATAACTATTATCCAATTGTCAACGTTCTTAATTAAGTTGTCAATACTTAAAATTTAAAACTTGAAAGTATTTTGTGAAATTTATGGAACCTTTCAATGATAAACTTCTTTTTGTGAGTTGTGAATGTAATTTTTTCTTTATTATATTCTATTTGGAGTTACCTTTCTGCACTTCCCTATCCATGTGGTGATAATATGGCACATAACTCAAGTCATGTTTTTCCTTCACATTTTTCCGAAGTTCCATAGCATTTGCCTTATACTTGTACCATGCATCTTGTTTTATAAGCTCTTCCATGAGTTGCTCACCCCAAACGTGCTTCTCTTTAATTTTTCGATAGGTGCCTAATTATTAAAATACATGTAACCAAAAGCATTAAAAGAAACAGATACTATACAGATGCAATACAATCAAAACAAAACAAAAGGATAAAAAAAAAAAACAATTATCCTAGGGAAGCATGATCACTATCCAAGAACAATCGTTCATATATGTATGTGTTCGTGTTTGTCTCTCAACCTTGAGACCAAAAATATGCACTTTTTATGAACTGGGTCTGATATTGCGCTTCAGTATTTTCAACGTCTACAACATGGGACTCCACCGGAGGATCAAACTTGAGCTTCTCTACACGAATCACTGTTTACATGATATAATTAACCATTGTCATCAGTTCATAATATGTAATAATAATTTAGGGAGAATTTAATTAAAGGACCACCGATGCGACCTTTTTACAAATCAACCTCAAAACAATATAATCCGAAATATCACTGTAGGATTTTGGGTCTAATTTAAGATTAAATTGTAAAACAAAATAACCAAAACATCATTCTTCAGTTAAATTGAACAACACACATAATGGATGTAACAAGTAACGACAGGGGATAAACAAGTAACATTATATATCTAACAAGTCAATGACATTACAAGTAATGGATTGGTAAGATACGTAACACAATGGATTTAACAAGCAATGACCGAAAATTAACAAGTAATATAATACATTAACAAGTCAAACATTACTTAACAAATATATAACTTAAGTAATGGATTATTATAGGTTAGATATTGAACAAGTAAAATAATGAACTTAACAAATAAAAACAGGGAATTAACAACTAATATTACTTGTCAAACCAGTAATTTTAATCGATATAACAAGTGACTTGACAAGTAATATAAGAGAATATAATTGACAAATAAAATTACATAATAAACAAGTCTTATAAAGTTGTTACATTTAACAACACAAAGAGCAAAATGGTGTTTTCGCTATTAATATTAATTTCACTCCAACCCCAAATTTCTGCAGTGAGTTTTTAAAATTATTTGGGCTTGATTTGTAAATATGTAAGATCGATGATCATTTAATAAAATTCTCCCAATAATTCAACCCAAACTAAAAAGGGAAAAACAAATTAAAGAAGATAAAAAAGGTGAAGGATAATGATACTTACAGTGGTAAAGGAGCTTGTTCCATAAAGATAGACGCGTTCCACTTTTAAAAGCAGATTGAATAGAAGCAAGGACATTCAGAGGTATGTGTCCTTCATCATTGAAACTGCTTCCAATGCTTCGGTCTTTATAAAGGTTAATTATTTGGAATGACAAATCTGGTCAGCATTCAAAAAGGCGATTCATTAGGTTTTTTTTCTTTCTTTTTTTTAGCTTATGCAACCTAAATAATAGGTCAGGGATATTCTAATATTACTTCTTATCCATTCCTTTTTCAAAAAAAAAATATCTATAACAATCATTATTATCAACATAATCAATATATTAGTAAAAAATTTGAATTTATAATAGATCACATCGTTCCCAACTGTAAATAGCTAGGGTGACATTGCTGAAGCTCTATAATCCACATAAGCCCATCTAGTCAAATGATAAACACGATATGTGATTTAGATTGCTACTGTTAATTTTCATGCATTTAGTCCAAAGCCATATATCTACATACAAATCATTCAAATTAATTAAGAAAAATGCAATTATTAGTCTCTATCATTTTTACATGTTTTGGAATAGGTTCTTATAGTTTTTTTTTTTTTTTGGTTGCTGTAGGTGATCTATCCAGTTTATCTCGTCTGTAATGTTGATCCCTCTATTTTTAAATATGTCCAAAAAAAAAAGGATGAGGTAGTATTAACAATGTTAAATATATTGAGTCGTGACAAACGTTATTAATCTTTGAGATGAGATAAAATTGTGATTCAGAATTATTTGAACATGAAACAATGTTATTTAATCTGCTGAATTATAAATCCACCTCTTTATTGATTGGCAACGCTAGTCATAGGTCAATATGTTTAGCACTATTAGTGCTTTCTCATCATCTTTTTTAAGTATATTTAAAAATAAAAGGATTAACATTGCAAACGGAATAAACTAGAAGGATCTGGAATAACAGAAAAAAGATTACAGGCACTAATACCAGAACACATTAAATAATAGGAATTAATAGTTATGTTTTTCCAGTTAATTTTTTTGTCAACAGTTTTCAAATTGTATGGGAAAAATACGTATGAAGGAAGAAAAATGAAAATTCACCGTTTTAGAAGCAAAAAAAGTCCAAACCTGAACGGTAGATACCATCTCACATAGCCTTATATCGAAATTAAAGATGCACTATTTTATAACTTGTAAAATAGGCCAATTATGGTAACTTTTAATATTACTTATATGTAAAGGTCAAAACTGTGAAACTTACTGACCAAAGTATTTCCTGTGAATAGTACAGTGAAGTATACTATCTCCATTATTTCTTTTCCAGAGGGGAATTGACGACGCTGTGTGCATGTTTCTGCAAACTGAGTGGAGATAAAGGAACGTCTCTTTATGACCGTTTAAAGCAGCCAAGAAGAGAGGTGTCTCTCCGTCAATGTTGCTCTCACGAACCAATGATTTATCGACACGTAATATCTGACGACACATGAAGGACGAGCCTCGTGAGGCTGCACAGTGCAAAGGAGTATCTTGTCGTTTATTTCCAGCTCTGAGAGCCTCCATGGTATTATGCTTAGTCGTTACTATTTCATCAACGAGCTCCTTAACGCTGGTTTCTGAAGCCCCGTTGGTGATCGCCGAGTGCAACGCAGTGTCGTCCATATCATTGATCTTCGTGGCGTGAATCTCTGGATTCTCCTTGAAAATCTGCACGACTTCGTTCCAATCTCGTCTCATGACGCCAATGTGCAATCGACGCTGAGAAATCTCTTGTAGTACTGCTGCTGATTTGTTGCCGTCCGGATCCATTTCTCTGTCGTTTATTTCACATTTACCTACCACCACCTGTCATTGAGCTGTGTTTATAGAACAGAGCTCAACAAAAAAGTTGTTGAGGGAATGACAAAAAGAATCAAAAAATTAATTAAATTAAGTTAGATATCAAAAGCCAAACTTTAAAAATTTTATAACTGTGTTATAATAAATTTAAAATTTATTTTTAAAATTTTAAAATAATTGAAAAAATAAAAATATTTATTTTTTTATATTAAAATTTAAAATATAAGTTGTAAATTCAACAGAATTATAAAATTAAATAATTAAATTATAAATTTTTAAAATTTAAAACTTGAGACTTAATTTAAATTAATTAGTCTTTTGAGATTTCTTTATATTTTCTCAAAGTTATTTCACATTTCTTTCTTACTCTGGGCTTATCTACATAATTAAACAAGGAATAGTAATAGAATGATTAGAGTTAGTTTTCTTTTATTAAACATTAACAATGAATATACTTTTCGTGTTAAATGCCTAGAAGAGTAACTCAATATGCACTTCTTCATGTATGGGAAAAACATATTCTAAGATCATTTTACTTTCCACAGGAAAGGACGTAGTGGAAGGAACAAATAGTTTTCGTCATGTCAGAAAAAGGAATAAGAAGAGAATAGTGATCCTCTGGTTATTAAAAAAAAAAAACGGATCAGAAAGGAAAGGTGATAGTCTGGCCTCGTCAGAGCCATTAAAGCTGCACAAGGAATGATATCCCTACGCAGATGTCGCTTTATCACTTTAATTTCAAATGCCAGCGCTGCAAATGCGCGGTGAAAATTAAATATTAAAGGACAAAGAAGGTGTTTGATCAAGCTAAGTATAACTAATTAAATATTAGCTTTGGCTGTTGGAATAAAATGGAAAGAAAAGGAATGTCTTGGTAGTAAAGAAAATAGATTAAAATAAGGTTGTATATTAATGAAAAAATAAAAATTATAGAGGTGAGAACTTGAAGGGATGAAAGGTAGGAATGAGATTGGGGATTAATGATAAATTTGCATTTGGTGCCGCCAGCTCCTCAGGTAGGAGTAATCGTGGTCATCCATTTCAGTTTAAATTAATCTCTACTATTTATTTAAATTAATTTTTAAATATTTTTACTATTATGTTTATTAATATAAAAAAATTTAAAATTTTAATAAATTTGTTTATTATCAATCTACCAGTACAAATAGCAATCTAATTTAATATTAAGATTTTTTATAATTTTATAGTTTGACTCTTCAAATAGACTCTGGACAATTCAAATATAATTTAAATGACTTAATTTAATATTTATAAATTTATAAATTTTATAAATTAATCATTTAAATGTACTCCAAATAATTTAAATTTAATATTAAAATTTTTATATTTCTTATTTTAATAAATATAATATTAAAAATATTTAAAAGTTAATTTAAAAGAATGACAGAAATCATTTTAGAATAAAATGAAGGGCCAGATTGCTCTTGACCCTTATGAGCACAATGCTCATCACAATGATGAATATCGAATATGGACGCATTGATAATTTTGTTCATAGAAATCTCCGTTATCATCCCCCGACCGATTATCTCAGAGCTTTAATTTTTCTATTTGTTTATATATCTCTATCATTCCATAAGTTTGTTTTAATTCATTTTATTTTCTATAAATCATTCCATTCTTTTTATTCCTCTCCAACAAACAAATGGGTCCTATACTTATCTATGAACTAGTAACATCCCAATCAAGCGTGTGAATGAAACACGCGTTGTAAGCAACAAAAAAGATGGCTGGAGAAATCACTTTAAGATTACAACTCTCCTCTAGGAGGCCATTATGGGCTCTTTTTGTTCCAACCTTCAAACTTGTGATACAAATTGTTCAATTATTCAAAGTATGATGCAACATGTCAAAACCGTTGCCCAATTACATGCTGTCTCTCTTATCCCAGGAAACGATTTTCAAATGTTGCTCAAGTTTTGTGGCTTAAAAGGAGAGTTAAAAGTTGCACTCAAAGAATTGTTTCTTATTCTTAGCATATAACACTTTATTTTTTACTTATCGTAAAGTTAATTGTTGCCATCGCTTTAACATGTTGTAGGGATATTTATAGGCTCACAAATAATTTTACAATTTTTTTTATTGATAACTAGGGGAAAAAAACAGAAACTAGACAATAGTACTAATATATTGTACCAAAATTATATCTAAGCCAGAAAAGGACACAATAGTAGATGAAACCCAACAACACAGGAAAGGGCCATCTTGGCTAGCATATCAGCAGCTGCATTGCCATCTCTTGCAATTCTCTAGCTATGCACCATCCATTCCCAAGCCAAAAGTGCTTGAATTTCAACCATAATTCCAATGTTAGGGTGGTGAAGGGGCATGTCATTGTGAATTGCACCAATGGCTTCCCCGAAATCAGATTTTAAGATGATCTTCTGAATCCATGATCCTAAGCCATTTAAGGCCTCCATATACAAGTCCATAGTTCAGCACAAAGCGAATCGACGTCATCTTCAATAAATTCTACTATATATTTATATTATTTTTCAAGGTCTTCTACATCATGCGTGTCTCTAATTTTATAATATATATGCAGAAAATAATTTCAAAATATATGTTTAAAATTAAATAATAAACTATATCACAAATATCCACTTGGCTACCATCTATATTCACATATTTATTTTAATATAATTTGGTCGTAGGAGTAATTGCTCCCACAAATATATGAGATCAATATAGCAATAATTTTCAGAGTATTATAGGAGTCAAACTCAAAAGAAAGCATTAACTTGGTTATTTATAAAACCAAGAGTTTTGACATAGGATTTAATAACTAATTAAAATACTGAAAATAAATAATAATGATAAAGATGATGAATTAATCAATCAAACAAGCACTAGAGATCATAATTCACATACTAGGATGTTACTCTAATTTGATTAATTATCTCCTCCATTTACAATGACAATTTTTCCTAAAATATCCTAATTACCCCTCGATATATTAAGATATATTTATCTAAAGTTAAATTAGCTCTCACTAATCTTATTAAGACCTTAAACAAATAATCTAAGTCATCACAAATCCTAAATTATCTTTGATTCATTTACATGTGTCTATCTCTCTAGATTTAAATTAAATCTTCACCTCTTAGTTTATCAAATAACTCACAAAAAAAATTATACAGTAGTCCATCTATATAAAAAGTAATTCAAACAAAAGATATGATTATAAATATAAATGAAAAATCCTTATCGATAAGAAATCAAGTTCAATTGAAAAAATAAACAAAACCAAATAAAAAGAGAAAAATCTTTTTCAATCATGCTACTCCTTATTTTGATTGAGAGTTTAAAAACAGCTTATAAAGTTCACACCAAAACACCAATTAAAAACATAAACAAATTCTAAAGAAATAAGAAGTGAGAAAATAGTTTGAAAGAATTTCTCTAAACTTTACAATGTGCCTTCTAACCTTTGCATAAGAGATTAGATGATTGTTGGAGGCTCTTAGGTTTATTTATAATTATTTCGTTCTTTGGGCTTAGAATTCAGCTACATCACGTCTCTTACCTTATCTGATTCAAAAAAATATGATTTAAATTGAACTTGAGCTTGCTGGTCAAAAACAAAAAAAAACAAAACAAATTGAACTTAAGCTTTACATTGCTAGTTGCCACATGCCTTCTGCTGACGCCCACGCGCGATGCGGCACAGTTCATTTATGTCCGCGCGTGGGTGATAGGTGTAAGGAGCTTGTTTGTTTAGTTCTCTCTGCACGGGAGATGGTGGAGTACTAGAGTTGCCCACAGCCAGCCGAGCAAGGGTAGCTTGAGATCCCATCCGTCTGCCATCCCATAACTTTAATTATACTATTTGTTTATATATCTCAATCATTTTTTTTTATAATCATATCATTTCATTTTATTTCTCTTTAATAGTCAAATGGGTCCGACGGTTATCGATGAACTGTTAATATCCCAATCAAGAATACATAAAACACGTGTCACGAGCGATAAAAAGATGGTTAGAGGAAGCACTTTTAAGTTTACAGCTCTCCTTTAGGAGGCCATTATGGGCTCCTTTTGTTCCAACCTTCATACTTGCGATGAAAAAGTCAAATCATTCAAGCTGAAAAATTATAGGCACACCAATAATTTTCACTAAATTTACTCTATATATATAGATATATTATTTTTCAAGGTCTTCTGAATCATGTGTCTCCAATTTTAATATTCATGCAAAAAATATTTAAAATGTGTTTAAAATTAAATAAACTGTATCATAAATTTATTTATCCATAATTTGGTCTCTAGAGCTTTGCACATACTCAAGTGGTGGTGGTTACATTGCTGATTAAATTAAAAAAAAATACTTTCTTTGTTTTAAAATTATAAGACATTTTTTGAGAGGTTATATATTAAAAAATATAAGACATTTTTAGTCTTTTAAGATATAATCATTGTCTTTTTTTAAATTCTCCTATTGAATTAATTAATTTATATTTATTTTATGATAAAGTACCCTATTAAATAGGAATAAATATAAAAAGATAGAGTTAATTTGAAAATAAGTAATTACTTTATTAAATGGTGAAATTCAGTTAAAAATATCTTGTATTTTTAAATGGATGAAGTATAGCTTAGGAATTTTGAAATAACAAGTACTGTTAATTTTATAAGAGAGCTTTAAGAAACCGTACTCATGAGCTCAGAATTATTATAAAAATTCTATTAATTAAAGCCGAAAATAATTTTTTTAACAATATCTGTAAATATAATTACTAAGGGAAAATTATAAAGAATATATAAAATCTCTCCCTTGCTTAAATTCAATACCCGCACAGCTAAATTGAATATCGTCCTCATCACAAGCATATAAGTGGAATGGTCTTTTCCCCCAAAATATAATATTATATGTATATATATATTCAAAAATGCTAAGTTTTCAACTATCATGTTTGTATTATATATATAATTTATCTTTTTTATAAATAAAAGTTTAAGTGAATTATGTCCCTGTGATAAACATTTATTGCCAAACTTTCGAGTTGTAAGAGTCATCTCCTGTCTTAGGCTGCACGTGTAACTTGGATAAAGTCTGTAACTTGGCCAGTCCTTTTTATGTTTATCAGTTATCTTGTGTATTCCTTCCAACTGCAACTCTGCTGCCTTATAAATTGGATGCGATTTGTGCCAAATTCTTCTTGGACACAACTACAAATCAGAATGACGAGCATTGCATTTTGAGAGCCTTGAAGTAGTTTTATATACGTTATGTATCTTCGGTTTGGGGGACAAGCCTGAAATGAAATTAAATTATGAGGATGCAACCATGGAAGATGAGTTTATATTATTTAGTGGGGTCATATTCTTCTAGAGCTGCAGTTTTTCAAGGAGTGGAACCTGTTGTGGAAATTTACTCTACCTCTTAGTAGGACCACTTTATTTGTTTGCAAGATTTTAAATTAAATGACTTCATTCTTACTTCTGATATATACTATAGTGACACCATGCATCTGCATGTTTTTAGTAGTTAGGAATGAATTAGTTGATTATGTCTTCTTATCTTGTCGTCACTTTGCTGGAACAATCTGGTCATGGATTCAACAGTTGTACTTTGATCAATTGCTTTGAACTAGAATTTAAGAATGGGAAGGTATACAACTGCAAGATCCTAGGTTGATTATGGTAATCACTCAAGCTTTATGGGACTCTAGGAATCTGGACAGATGCTCATCCGATTATGACAAAGTATGGTTATTGGTGATAGATGTTATCAAGTTTTTTGTTAAAAAAAAATGATGTTACCAAGTTCAGGAAATTAAAAATATGATTTTTCACCTTTTTTTTGGACCAATTTTGAACGTACAATGGAACTTGTGATCTCTATATTCTCTCTCACCATTCCTGTCATAATTAATATTATTGGAATTTTAGAGTATTAATGTATGATTAGTGTTAATCATATTAGTTAGTTATAGACCTTATAAGTTCTATATAAAAGGTGCCATAATATGTTTAAAGGTTAGGGGTTTGAAGACTTGAAATCCTACTTTAGAAGGGAGGTTAATTTGATCCTCACCTCATGTTAGTCCCTATATTTGGGGTTAATTTATTCATAACGCCCAATTAAAGGTTCATTTATTGTTGTTAATCCTCAAGAGGATTATGATATTGCAATATATAATTATCATAAAGAATGTGTTCATTTTTCTTGTTTTTTCATATTCTTAGCAAATATGTCCCTATTTAATTTAAAGGTAAAAGTACAAATTAACCTTAGAGTTTTTATCTTAGGTGCCTCTGGTATTCTAATTTTATTTTTGGAGTAATCTCAACTTTAACCTTTCAAAAACATAGCAATCTTAACCAATCATTTATTTTAAATCATGTAGACCATTGATCTATCAGCTTTGACCGACGTTTTCAGGTGTCAATACCTATTGACTCAGCAGACTTACACGTGGCTTTGGGAACACCGGCCTCCACCAATTTCTTTTTCCTCTCGTTCTCGGCGGCGAGAAGTTCTAACTATTTGAGGGCTATAGCTTTGAGATACAAGTGAGGACTGAGAAGATAGGAGAGGATTTTGAAGACCTGAAACTTTTCCAGCACTCCCAACGCTGAGGGAAGCATTATGAACGTACCAAAGCCTGGATGAGACAGCGAAGGGTGTGGTTGGAGGTCAAGTCGAAGTCAACATTCAATGCTTTCTCTATGAAAACATGACTGAATCGTAAACTAAAACAAACACGAGTTAGTAGACTGACTTATCATCGAACACAGTGTTCATATTTGGCAGGTAACTCGTCTTACATGTGAAGGATTTGTGTTGGGCGTTCGCCTGAATCATACAATCTGCGACATTTGGCGTTGCCCTGTTCCTGAAAATGACCACTGAATTCGCAACTCACACTCCTCTTTCAAAAATCCCTGTTTGGCACAGAGGCCTCTTGTCTGCACGACATCCATCTCACATCAGTTGTCTTCATCATGAATACCACGAACTCATCACTTCATAGCCCGACCCACAAAACTTGGATTCCGATCCTGATAACCAAACACTCCATGAATCTTCTTCGGCCCCAAACACACACACTCCTTAGTACCGTACGTGTAAACCTCTAATGACTCTTGCTGCATTGTCATTAATCTCTTCAGTCACGTAGTAATTGTTGCTCTGTTTTTCTGGAACGAAACAGAGGACACAGGCCGCATCAAGGGATTTTGAGGCCTAATATATAATAAATTATCAATTTTTATATTATTGTTTTTTTACTTTTTGAGTCAAAAAATCAGATAATAAAATTTTGTAATCAAATAATTTTAATATTTCACTCTCAATAGATAATAAAGTTAGTCCATTCAATTAATTTTGTGACATATTTGATTTTAATAGGATTTAAGCAACTTTAATTTTTAAAAAACTTTTTTTTACAATAACAAGTATTATAAGTATTGCTAATATTATTCTATAAACAATACATACATTTAAAAGTATTTAATTAATCTTTAATATAGTTTAATATTTCAACTAGTTTGTTAATTTTTTCTGTTAATATTTCTCTCAAAAATTTAATTTTGAAAATAATCAAAACCACTTATCATAATTGTCATTAAAACTAAGAACTTTTCAATATTAATACAAATTTTTTCAATTCATCATCATCCAAAGTTTTAAATTTTTTGGATCCAAATAAAAAATTAAAAAAATTTCATATTCTAAAAATTGTTCAAATCGACTCTTAATAGAATAAATTGATTGATCTAAAACGTATAAAAAATATTTAAAATGAAAAGAATCTTTTGCTAAATGCATGATCTCATCACTAATATTTTCATTAAAATGTTTTTTTATTATTTATACTTTTTTGACAAAAATTAGGGTTTATGTTCGTTTCAGTAGCCATAATTTTGTAAATTCCAAAGCAAATGCAAAACTATTTCTCTACAATTCATTAAATAAATAATAAATCCTTTTAAATAATTTATAGCAATATCTATGTCCATATTTATAGATTGAAGGATCTTACAAAATATAAAGAATTATAATATGTAGAAAGAGAATAAATAATAATTATGACTAGGTTAAAGCTAACTTAATAATTGAATATTATTTTGAGAATGTGAAATATCTTCATTCTTTAGTAGGAAGAAGAATTGGGCCTTTATTTTTTCATTTAATATTTATTACAAAATTATATAAATACATATCCCTTCTTCATATTCGGGATATTAATGACTTTTTTTGAGACCCGAGGCAATTGTCTTAATTGCCTTTAGGCTCCCACGCCCTGAGAGGACAACGGGTTGAGTTCAACTCTTTTCCTTCGTTTTTTTCTTTCCTTGGCCTTCTTGTATTTTTAATTAGCAATGCACATTATAGTTCTTCCTTTTTTCTTTCTCACCAATCTAGTACTTCTCTCACTCTCCCATCACTCATCACACGCACCATCATTCCTTTTTTTTTTAATTAACATTGTATTTTTTTTAATTGCCTACTGAATACACAGCCGGATAACAAGTGAATCATGCCGTAGAAAAATCTATTTTATTATATCATTACTATATAAGAAGAAGACCAGGAAGAAGATAAACCTAGTCGACAATGCAAGAAACGCTTCTCTTCAACCTTACCTCTATGGCCCAAGAAGACTAGCCTCTTAGTTCTTAGTTCAACCAAATAGTTAGAATGTATCACTCATCAGCAACTCTTCTTCCTGATGGGAGTTTTAGTTGCAGGAGTTAACCCTCACAATAAGAAGTAGTGGTGATAAAAGCTATGAGATTGAGTATAGGAAGCACTTTAGTGTTGGGTTTTTCCTGGGAAAGAGGCTGAGCAAGGAGATGGAGTTCATTACGGGCCGCCATTTACGGCACATTTGTTCTCCATGAATCAGGAGTTGCCTAAGTATGAGAGAGAAGACAGCTTGCCAGGTCATCTTAGTCAAAGTAATATACTTAACAGTCAATGTCGTTTTGAGTTAACAGTGGGTAAAACTACCTAATTTTAAATGTTGATATTGCTCTAAAAATAAATTAAGATATCAAGCACGCCTAAAATAAAAAGTTTCAGAATAAATTTACACTTTTTTGCTTATTTTAGCTTAAATTTTTATTTTTTTTAATTTATTATAAAGCGTTTTTTCTTAAGAAGATATAGAAAAAATGTATAAAGTTGTTGTATTTGGACATTTAGAATATAAATATTTATATTTATTTTCCTTAATCTATATGGCGACCTTCAACATTCCGTTATATGTACTGTCAATAGATTTTAATAGTCTTACTTTCTCATTATCTAAAATAAAATTTAAAATAATTAAAAAAAAATTTTATTACAAATTAAAAGAAATTTTGTTATGAATTGATTAAGATTAAAAGGAATTTTTTACCCTTCAATTGTTTGTGCAGAGCGTCTAGCATCATGATCTCTTTTGTGATGCAGTGTTCTCTTCAATAATTAAAAATGATGTTATGTTGCTCCGATTATTAATAAAAAAAATTATTTTAACTATTAATTAACTCAAAAATTACAGAATAAGATATAAAAATTACCAAACAATAGAAAAATTACAAATAAGTACTTTAGAAAAAAATAATA
>NW_026555342.1:41932714-42130775 GCF_029017545.1 Prosopis cineraria | reverse complement strand
TTTTGAATAATGATCAATTTTCAAATCTACAAACTTTTAGATTTGAACTCATATGAGCCAAGCCCATAGGAATCGAGTCCGCTTGTTTGCCAGCTCTACTTGAGAGTGAAGAGTATAAACATTGGGGCAAAGTTTTGAAAACCGATCAAATACTGAATTGGAAAGACTAATGAATCACAATTTTCTTAGTTCAACTAGATAAATCGACAATTGAACCAGTAACATAATAAAAAAAATAATATTGTTGACATGTATAGTAAGTGTAAAAAATAAAATAGCAAAATGTTAGATATTTATAAAAATAATTGAAAATTAAATAATCTTTTCATGAAATAATTAAATTGTTCAATTTCATGATTTAAGAGTATGATTCAATTAATCATAATTAGATTACCATAACGTTCCGCTTGGAAATAGTTAATGGGCCGAGCTTAATATTATTGGGCCTGACGGATGAAGGAGGGGAAGGCCTAATCCACGAAACCAGGAATGCAGCGTCTAGCAAGAGCAGAGACTTGGTCAAGCTATCAGAACCCCCCAAATTACGAAAAACCTTCCCCAAAATATGTTAATAAAATCTGAACAGTTTCGAAAAAGTGAATTTGGGTCACATAATGATTGGACTTCTATCTGGGGCACGCCTCTGTGGAAATTGTGGATATGCGGAATAAGTGCATTTTCTCTGGGGATTTCGAAAGACCATATGACCCTGTGATGGTTATCCTTATTGCCAGATGTCACTTTGCTCAACATTATGGAGTCATTACTGAAGATGATTTGCTTAGTGTGTGCCATGATTTTGTTTGGTAATCCCCTCCTACTGGTTGTATTAAATTAAACGTTGATGGTGCTGTTTCTCAACTACAAGAGTGTGCGAGATGTTGAGGTGTTATGAGAAATTCTAATGGGTTTCTGGATAGAAGGTTTTTATCAAGGAAGAATGACAGTTAGGTTTTAAAATATTAAATTAATACCAGTTAAGTCATTGATAAATTTTTTTAAAAAAATAATTTGAAAATATTAATCTTAATTATTGCAAATTTAGGAGTTTCAATTATAAATAAATATTTAAATATCAAGTAGAATTCTTAGATTGTGAAAAAATTTCTATTTTAATTGTTTGAATTGATAGTTATAAATCCTTTTGTAAAAATTTTTATTGAGGATCTAACTATCATTAATTAATTCATTTGGACTGAACTGCCATTCTCTTTTTTACCAATTCTTGGGTAAATGTTCTCCCTATGAAGCAGAAGTTTTTGCCATTTGGAACGGACTTCGAGCGCTTTGAGTCCTAGACTTTCGAAATGTCATTGTTGAATCAAATGCACATGTTTTAATTCAGAGCTTGAACAATCAAGATCAAAGCCAGTCCATTGCCAGTGCTACCTTCCTGAATGTAATGAGATTACTGAACAGAGATTGGAAATTTGGAATATTAAACTACAGTACAGATGAAGGGATGCAAATATGGTTGTTGACGCGCTTGCAAAAGATGCACTCTCACTTGCTGTTGGATTTTGCTTTCTCAATGCTGCTCCTCCATTTGTTAGACTTTCTGATTTAGGCTTCAGCCCCTTTTATTACCAAAAAACAAAATCAGCGCACATATTAAATTTTAGAAGGAATAATGAGATACCCAAGAACATACAACTATTGAGCCAAGGGTATGTGGCCCGAAACACTCCAATTTGCCAAACAATCATCATTGAGCCAATAAGTTAAAAGATATAAAAAAGGCTCTGCCCAGTTTTGCAAGAGTAATCAGATGATCAAGTCCAAAATAAATCATAGCCCCACTAAAAATCAAGTATTTAAATGTTAAGTTCGTTCGTAAGTTCCCAAATCCCAAATAAATGTTTATAATATTATAGTTCATGGCAATTAACTAAACAAAACGAAACATGTGCTCAACTGGAAGATTATTTAACACATAGGCTCAATTTTCCCCCATGATTTACTAGAACCTCACTTGAAAAATGCAAAAGATAATGAGTGAGATTTAACGCTTTAATAATATATGAGAATTCTAAATATACTAGAAAGCAAAATCAAAATCTTATTTCACAACCTGTGTTTACATAAATAATATTTTTTTACAAAATTAGTTTATAAATGAGTTTACAAATAAGGGAATACTATTTTACAAGTTAAAAGTATATCAAAAAGTTATATAAATAAGTGCTGTCATTCCTAACCATCTCTTATGCCTTTCATCCACTTTATCTTGCTAGCTGGGTCTTATTAGAGGATACACCTCACTAAAAGTATATGTTTGTAAGATTAAACTCCCCTTCTTAAAAAGAGGCGCCTAATATCTCATAATCCCAAACCAGGGAAAGGGACCTTGACAAAAAGTGTCAACCATGCGATCTCAGGTGGTAGCTTACCATGTGGCAAAAATAACACAGTCTCTAATGCATCCATGCATGATGATCATATTTTCTCTTATACTCTCTACAAGTGCATCACATTTGAAACAATTTCAAACATTCAAGCATAATTGAAAAGTTTAAACCATATTATTTTTAAATTCTAATAAAAATAACCACGTGTCATCTATCATAGTGGATGGCATAAAGAGGGAATTGTAACAAAACCCTAAAAAATACAAACCAATTTTTCGCAAATTATTAAAACCATTATCATGGTAGAAAATTTTCTTACCATGATACATCTAAGACATAACACAAGTCTTAAAAGATCCAAAAAGGCAATTAAAACCATGAGAGACAGACATAATCCTCATGGTCATATAAATACTTTTAATAAAAAGGATTAGAGTTTACATGCTCCACAAAGAAATATGTCCTAAGTTGGCACAAGATACATTGTATAATTCAAAATAAGAGGCAACGTAAAAGATGGTGTCTCATATACCATAGTTACACCTCTGGTGCTTTCTCGGCCGGACTCGCTCCTGTAAAAATATTAACCACGGGGAATGAGACTTAAAAGTCTCAGTAACCAAAATTAATATGTAATGATGCATGCGGATGTAACTAATCATGCGATTGCTAAGTGGGCACATAAAACATTTAACCGAACAATATTTTCAAACAAACCGAACAAGTATTTAATTGCATGACTACACCTTATATTCTCCTTTCGCCATGCTCGGACGCCAAATCACCCGGCTAAAGGTGAGTTGGACCAAGCGACACGCCACTTATTGGGTCCAATGAGGGCTTACCACGTGGTAATAATTAACCGAACAGAAATTCCCATTAACACCATACATTAAAATACCCTGACAAGTCATGCATCATTCAAATATCCAAACAGGAATATATCCTAACAATAATATCTCATCATGATAAACAAAAATAAATTTTTAACCCACTTGGCAATAATTTTTTCCAAACAACAAAACAACACATAACCATTCGCAAACACACCCATCACAACACATTAATAATGGTTACCTTGTGTCTTGAATAACAAGTTCCCCTTCACAACGCCTTTTTCACCACTATCTTTGTCAATATAATCTACATAATTATTTCACAATACTATATATTAATTTTACATTAAAATAAATAACTCTAATTTAAAGAGTTAGAAAGTCTTAGATCTATAATCCATATTAACACTAATTTAAGATTTATGCCTCATTTAACTTCTCAAATTCTTTTCTAAAATTCTCGTACCCTAATAAACTATTTTTTTTATCCTCAATTCACTTCTAGTATCATAATTTCATCCTTTTATATTCTAAAAATTCATCCAAAAATAAATTAAAAATTTTAGAATTATCCTGAAGCCTCAAATCACCTTTCTATAACCTCAAAAATACCTATTCATACTTAAATAAATATCTAATAATCATAGGTTTATCCCTACATCTCAGATTCCACATAAATTCAACCATATAGATCTAGATTTTAACTCAAAAATTCTTAAATATGAGTTTCAACCTAAGAAAATATTCTATAATATTTATTATATCCCTAAGAGTTTTAACCTATATTTTTACTCCATCATATCATCAGATTAACTATCCTATAGAAAAAATCCTAATCACAATATTTACTCTATCCTACAAAATAATCATATCACTAGAAAGCTAATATTATTTAGAAAATAACTATAAAATTAATTTTGTAATTAAATAAATTTTTAAATGCTAATCTAAACAGGAAAGTTAGAACATACCTGAAGAAAAGAAAATAATCCCCCCTTGTGAGAAAACGCCGAGCAACGTGAGAGGAAGAGAGAAAATAATATAAAAATGGGATTGTGGTCCCAAAATTATATAAAAAAAACTATAGGTTTGAATTTAATTATTCAAATCTTTAGGCCAAAAGTTGCAATTTCCTCTAAATTGCATCTTAGCTTCTCATGCTTCCTAATGCACACACCCCCTCCTTTTTATACATGAAGGCACCTCTTCTCTTCCCTCATCTAACCAATGTGGGACTTAGAAACAACAACCTTCCACCCCCCTTTTTTTTGTTCCTTCTACCTTCTCTTTTTTTTTAACACACATAAAAAAATTATTTATGTATTATATCTTAACTAAATATTGCTTATGTGATTTAAATTTATAATTAAATACCTAACCATAATATCATTTCTAAATAACCTTAAATAATATAAAGTCCTATTATTATATTTTTTTCCTCAAAACCTAAATTCCACAATTTCTTTATTATATAAAAATCAGGATGTTACAATTCTCCCCTCCTTTTAGAAATTTTGTCCTCAAAATTTAATGTTGGTAAGCTTAGAAACTATGTACCTAAGCAAATAAATGTGGATAATCTCGCCTCATACTCTCCTCGGTCTCCCAAGTAGCATCACCTAGGGCTCCACCCTTCCAAATCACGTTCACAAGTCGGATAGTCTTATTGCAGTTGTGTTTCCTTAAAGTCCTTAATTCGCTCTGGTTCGGATCTAAAGGTCAAATTCTCCCTCAATTCCACTTCTTCAGGTTCAATAACATGGCAGGGATCCGGGTTGTACTTCTTCAATTGTGATACATGGAACACATTATGGATACCTGCAATCTGTGGAGGCAATGCAACTCTATATGTAGCAGGTCCAATTCGCTCCAAGATCTCATACGGGCCCATAAATCTAGGTGTCAACTTCTTTGCCTTAATAGATCTACCAATGCTTGTCACCGGAGAAACCTTCAAAAATACATGATCTCCTACTTCAAACTCTAACGGTCGTCTTCTCTTATCAGCATAGCTCTTCTATCGACTCTGAGCTGTTAGCAATTTTTGCTTAATCATTGCAATCTTCTGGGTGGTCTGCTCTACAATTTCTGGACCAATGATACTCCTCTCACTTAATTTTGTCCAACACAAAGGCGATCTACACTTCCTTCCATACAAGGCCTCATAAGGTGCCATCCCAATACTAGAATGATAGCTGTTATTATAAGCAAATTCACCTAATGGCAAATGATTATCCTAACTACCTGGTAGTTCAATGGCACAAGCTCTCAACATGTCCTCCAAAGTCTGGATCGTCCTCTCTGTTTGTCCATCTGTTTGGGGGTGGTATGCGGTGCTAAAACTCAGTCTGGTACCCATAGCTTTCTGTAGCGCACCCCAAAAGTTTGAAGTGAACCTTGGGTCACGATCTGACACAATTCTAGAGGGTATACCATGAAGTCTAACTATCTTGATGTATATTTCAGTAAATTCTCTAATGTAGAGGTAAACTTGATCGCCAAAAAGTGAGCCGATTTGGTGAGTCGATCTACTATCACCCAAATAGCATCCTTCCTCGAGGGTGTTCTTGGCAGTCCAATGATGAAATCTATGGAAATATCATCCCATTTCCACTTTGGAATATCTAACGGTTACAGTGTTCCAGCTGGCTTCTGATGTTCTATCTTTATCTTCTGACACGTTAAACATCTAGAAACAAATTCAGTTACATCTTTCTTCATTCCTGGCCACCACCAACCTCGCTTCAAATCATGGTACATTTTAGTTATACCGGGATGAATTATATATTTGCTCCTATGAGCCTCTTCTAAAAGGATATTCCTCAATCTTGGATCATTAGGTACACAAACTCTACCTTTATACCTCATCACTGTGTCCTCAGAGATGGTAAAATTTGGGGCCTTACCTGCTACTATCTCCTTCCTTATATTCTTTAAGTAGTCATCACTCTGCTGTGAGACTCTGAGATCTTCCCAAAATTTGCTCTCAAAATCTGCTACCTGGAGTGCGGCCATTTGATGTTCAATCACATCCACTGGAACATCATGAAAACTGTTCCATAAATGATATTCATGAACCATCAAATGTGCAGCATGAATAGTCTTCCTACTTAAGGCGTTAGCTACCACATTAGCCTTACCCGGATGGTAATGTAATTCAAAGTCATAATCCTTCAGAAATTCCATCCATCGTCGCTGCCTCATATTAAGCTCTTTCTGATCAAATAAATACTTCAGGCTCTTATGGTCACTGAAGATTTGAAACTTAGATCCATACAAGTAGTGTCTCCATATCTTCAGAGCAAACACAACTGCAGCCAACTCCAAGTCATGTGTAGGGTAATTTTCCTCATGTGGCCTCAACTGTCTAGAGGAATAGGCAACCACTCGGTATCTTGCATCAAAACACATCCTAAACCCTTTAAAGAAGCATCAGTGTACAGAGTGTATGGCACCACAGGGTCAGGAATAGTCAATACTGGAGTAGTGGTTAACCTCTTTTTCAATTCTTGGAAAGCAGCTTCACATTTGTTAGTCCAAATAAATGGGGCATCCTTGTAAAAATCCCTTAATAAAGCGATGATAATAACCTGCTAAACCTAGAAAGCTTCGTATCTCTGTCACAGATTTTGGCTGTTCCCACTTCATCACTGCATCAATCTTGCTAGGATCCACCACAACTCCATCTCTAGACACAACATGGCCCAAAAACTTTACTTCTTGGAGCCAAAATTCACACTTGCTTAATTTGGCATAAAGCTTATTTTCCCTCAAAACTTGCAAGATGATTCTTAAATGCTCACCATGAGCCTCCTCATCCTTTGAATAAATAAGAATGTCATCAATAAACACTACTATAAACTTATCTAAATAAGGTCGAAAGATCCTATTCATGTAATCCATGAATACCGTAGGAGCATTCGTAAGTCCAAACGGCATCACCATGAATTCATAATGCCCATATCTCGTCCGAAATGCTGTCTTAGGTATATCCTCCGCTCTTACCCTCAATTGGTGGTACCCTAACCTTAAGTCAATCTTTGAAAAAACTGCGGATCCCACAAGCTGATCCAACAAATCATCGATTCTCGGAAGTGGATATTTGTTCTTGATGGTTACTTTGTTCAATTGTCTATAATCAATGCACAATCGGAGGCTTCCGTCCTTCTTCTTTACAAAAAGGACTGGAGATCCCCAAGGTGAAACACTCGGTCTGATGAAACCCTTCTCAAGTAGCTCTTCAATTTGCTTTTTCAGTTCTGCTAACTCTGAAGGGGACATCCGATAAGGAGCCTTAGAAATTAGCCCTGTACCGAGTACCAATTCAATTGAGAACTCTACCTCGCGCTTTGGGGGTAAAGCAGAGACTTCTTCTGGAAATACATTCGCAAATTCTTTGACAATTGGGATATTCTTCACGCCTTCATCAATCTCAGCTTGGATAGAGAAGAAAACCATGTAGGCCTGGCAACCCTTCTTTATATATCTATCAACTTGCGCCGCCGACAAGAAAACATGATCTTGAGTCTCGACTAGGGTCACCGACAAAGAAGATAAAGACACACTCCTCTCTCTACAATCTAGGATAGCACCATTTACAGCCATCCAATTCATTCCCACAATTACATCATACCTCTCAGTGGTAGGATAATTAAGTCCATAGTTGTTTTCCTATTTTTAAATTCGACCACTAGGTTAAGGCATGCCTTAGCAGTCCTCACAGATTCTCCTGCAGGAGTAGACACATTCATATCAAAAGGTAAAATACACACAGGCAAATCAAGGTTCTTTACACAAGTTTCAGAAATAAAAGAGTGTGTAGCACCCGAATCAAATAGTGCAACAATATCATGATGAAGGATTTTGATGTTACCTCTAATGGCATCTGGGGAGTTCATGGTGTCCTGAGTAAGAGCAAACACACAGCCAGAGACAGTAGGATTAGGAAGGGTTCTTCATATTTGAGCCCTGGTTGTCCCCATAAAACTTTGCAATATGATTGGGTTTCCCACAAATGTAACAGACCCAGCACTGTCCGAAATGATGACGCCCGCATTTAGTGCACTGCTGAGAGCTCGCTATACTTGGGGCAGGGGTAGATACTGTTGGGCTCTCCTCTGTGACCCGTGATAACTACTATGATAGCTCCTCTGTCCTTGGCCCCTTTGAAATGGACCCTTCTGCCTTCCTTGGTTTCATGAGCTACTCGAACCCTGATGGTTTTTCTTCATAATGCCTCCGGTGGGTCGAGGGTAGGTTGGGGGTCTACTATATGAATAACCCCTCTTCTCTCTCTCGACCTCCTTCTTACTGCGAGCTACTACTTGTAGTTTTATGCACATTTTGTCATAATCTCGGATATCTAGATGAGCCAATTGCTCCCTTAATTCTGGTCTAGCCTTCTTCAATAAGCACTTGGCCTTCCATTTAGAATCATCCCTATACTACAGATACGTGGAGTATCTAGATAACTCCTAAAACTTAGCAATGAATGTGTCCTCATCGAGGTTCCCTTGCTTAAAGGCATGGAATTCAGCTTTCTTTTCAGACCTTAACTCTGATGGAAAGTAATGCCTGAATAATTTTTCCTTGAATTCCTCCCAGGTGAGTGTAGAATCATCCCTGGGCCCTGCTGTCTCCCACCAATCTCTTGCTCCTTTCACTAGGAGCACTAATGCTACTTGTACTTTCTGATTGTTGGTGCATGTGACTACTCGAAAGATGGACTCGAGTCTCTTCACCCATTCCTCTACCACGGATGGTTTAAGGTTACCATCAAATGTAGGAGGGTTAAACTTCCTAACAGTTTCCCACACATCAGTAATGGTCGGTGGGGTTCTCTGTTCCTCTTGCCTAGTTTCCTCCCTTCTAGACTCATGATCTCTCGGAGTGGCAGGATGTGAGGAACTGCCTTCCCCCACATGACTCTCAACATGAACCCTATCTCCATTTTCAGTTACCTTTTGCCTTTTTAGCTCCGTCAACTCTTGTTCGTATCCTTGAACCTTGTCTGTTAATGTTTTTACAAGCATTCTCAATTCGTCAAGTCAGGCTCTTCATTTGGCAGTGGCGGTGGTAGGTGCTCATGTTGGAATTCTGAGTTACCACGAGTAACAGGCATTTTCTCTCCCCTCCTAAAGGATACAAGATATAAATAATAAAATTAGCCTAGCTATATAATGGCCATACAATGAGAAGCACCATAACAATGTATATTGCCAACCGACTATATGCAATGCACTACACATAATAAATACATATTAAATTCACACAAATAATAGTTTCAAACAAAAGTTTAAATAAGTGTTACTAAAATAGAGGCTCGAAACATGATGCTCTGATACCAATATGTAACACCCTAAAAAATACAAACCAATTTTTTCACAAATTATTAAAACCATTATCATGGTAGAAAATTTTCTTACCATGATACATCCAAGACATAACACAAGTCTTAAAAGATCCAAAAAGGCAATTAAAATCATGAGAGACAGACATAATCCTCATGGTCATATAAATACTTTTAATAAAAAGGATTAGAGTTTACATGCTCTACAAAGAAGATATGTCCTAAGTTGGCACAAGATACATTGCATAATTCAAAATAAGAGGCAACGTAAAAGATGGTGTCTCATACACCATAGTTACACCTCTGGTGCTTTCTCGGCCGGACTCGCTCCTGTAAAAATATTAACCACGGGGAATGAGACTTAAAAGTCTCAGTAACCAAAAATTAATATGTAATGATGCATGCGGATGTAACTAATCATGCGATTGCTAAGTGGGCACACATAAAACATTTAACCGAACAATATTTCCAAACAAACCGAACAAGTATTTAATTGCATGACTACACCTTATATCCTCCTTTCGCCATGCTCGGACGCCAAATCACCCGGCTAAAGGTGAGTTGGACCAAGCGACACGCCACTCATTGGGTCCAATGAGGGCTTACCACGTGGTAATAATTAACCAAACAGAAATTCCCATTAACACCATACATTAAATACCCTGACAAGTCATGCATCATTCAAATATCCAAACAGGAATATATCCTAACAATAATATCTCATCATGATAAACAAAAATAAATTTTTAACCCACTTGGCAATAATTTTTTCCAAACAACAAAACAATACATAACCATTCGCAAACACACCCATCACAACACATTAATAATGGTTACCTTGTGTCTTGAATAACAAGTTCTCCTTCACAACTCCTTTTTCACCACTATCTTTGTCAATATAATCTACATAATTATTTCACAATACTATATATTAATTTTACATTAAAATAAATAACTCTAATTTAAAGAGTTAGAAAGTCTTAGATCTATAATCCATATTAACACTAATTTAAGATTTATGCCTCATTTAACTTCTCAAATTCTTTTCTAAAATTCTCGTACCCTAATAAACTATTTTTTTTATCCTCAATTCACTTCTAGTATCACAATTTCATCCTTCTATATTCTAAAAATTCATCCAAAAATAAATTAAAAATTTTAGAATTATCCTGAAGCCTCAAATCACCTTTCTATAACCTCAAAAATACCTATTCATACTTAAATAAATATCTAATAATCATAGGTTTATCCCTACATCTCAGATTCCACATAAATTCAACCATATAGATCTAGATTTTAACTCAAAAATTCTTAAATATGAGTTTCAACCTCAAGAAAATATTCTATAATATTTATTATATCCCTAAGAGTTTTAACCTATATTTTTACTCCATCATATCATCAGATTAACTATCCTATAGAAAAAATTCTAATCACAATATTTACTCTATCCTACAAAATAATCATATCACTAGAAAGCTAATATTATTTAGAAAATAACTATAAAATTAATTTTGTAATTAAATAAATTTTTAAATGCTAATCTAAACAGGAAAGTTAGAACATACCTGAAGAAAAGAAAATAATCCCCCCTTGCGAGAAAACGCCAAGCAACGTGAGAGGAAGAGAGAAAATAATATAAAAATGGGATTGTGGTCCCAAAATTATATAAAAAAAACTATAGGTTTGAATTTAATTATTCAAATCTTTAGGCCAAAAGTTGCAATTTCCTCTAAATTGCATCTTAGCTTCTCATGCTTCCTAATGCACACACCCCCTCCTTTTTATACATGAAGGCACCTCTTCTCTTCCCTCATCTAACCAATGTGAGACTTAGAAACAACAACCTTCCACCCCCCCTTTTTTTGTTCCTTCTACCTTCTCTTTTTTTAACACACATAAAAAAATTATTTATGTATTATATCTTAATTAAATATTGCTTATGTGATTTTAAATTTATAATTAAATACCTAACCATAATATCATTTCTAAATAACCTCAAATATTTAAAGTCCTATTATTATCATTTTTTTCCTCAAAACCTAAATTCCACAATTTCTTTATTATATAAAAATCAGGATGTTACAGGAATCCCCTTCATTGTGTAATGCGTCATGGTGCACATATCCTATACTGTGGCACACCCTTACTATTATGATAGCACTCTGGGACCACATAGCCTTTTTTGAGCTACCTATCTAGTGGTATTAATTTCACTACAAAATTCTTTACCATTAAAAAAATTTCATTTAAACGAGGATAAAATTAAAATTTATTAGAAAATATAATTAAATTTTAATTTTATCCTCGTTTAAATGAATTTTTTAAAATTTATATTATATTTTCTCTCATAATTAATAAGTTTAAATTTAAATAATATTAAAGTAATATAATTAAAATTGCATCACGTGTCTTATATTAAAAATAAAAAATGTTTTCTCGAATATGCGAGCAAGAGGGAAGATTTGTTGTGCAGGTGTATATTAAAAATTCATAACATATTGTATTCTAGAATTTTTTGTCATGTGCATATTAAAATTATAAAAAAAATATTATTTTAATGTGTGCTGCTGTGATCTAGAACTCTCAAGAACAATGGACAGTGGGCTTTCAAAAGTACTTAGGGAAAGGTTCTTTTACAGAATTTGAGTCAGAAGCAATGAAGGCCGGTCTCTAGATATGCCCAGACAGAAATTTGGGTAAAGTTAAACTGCACACTGACTCCTTAGAAAGCCAAGCCTGAACTTTATCATGAGAGAATGTGGGCCTCAATACCCTCTTATGAGCCTAGCTTATCAAATCCGAGATCTTATAAGCCTTATGGAAGATGTCGAAGTCGTTTATATTAGACGCAACTCAATTTCTGGGGCTGTGTGCTGATTTATTTATTAGAAAAGAACGCATTTCTTGATGTGCCTGGCTTACAGATATTAACTCAGATTCCTGCTTGCTGTTTGATATGGTCATTAGGGAACAGAGCCTACGCTCTAGTGACTAATTAGCTGTAATTATCAAGCTTTGGCATGCCCTTGTAAATTCAAAAAAAAAAAAAATTTATGTTAAAAATTTTTACTCTCATACATATTAAAATCCGCCCCAACAATTTAAAATAATGTAGTACACAAGATTATGTGATAATTTCTCATTGTGTATTTATTAATCATTTAAATAATACATTTTATTTTAAAATCTATTACTTTATATATTGTGTAATTTTTAAATTTATTTAAAAAAAATTAATTGATAACTTTAACATTACATAAAAAAAGTTAAAATCATACCATAAGATTCAAAATGTTAAAAAACCAATTATTTTTAAATAATGGTAATTTTAGTAATCAATGTGTTCTTAAGATATTCCTTCTATGTTATAAAAAAACAAAAACAAGAGTGTACTTAGATATGATAGAGATTTTTGGCCAAAAAAGATATGGTGGAGATTTTATATCATCACCTGGATCATGACTCCTTTAACCGTTGATTATTTCAATCTAACGGTTTATAATCTCAACAAACATAATTTTTAGTCTTTTACAGTTTTACCGCTCACAACGATTAATACAGTTTACAAATATTAGCTTGTATCTTTTTCAATTAGCCCCGTGTCGTTTCAATTATATTATGATAGATTTTGTCTCGACTCAAAAACAATCAGGATGAAACTTTATGGGACAAGGTGGGAAAAGGGTTCAGGACGGGATGAAAAAAGGGATTATCATCAGGACCTCTCATTCTATATATTAAAAATAAAAATAATATATATATTACATATATTATTTTTATTTTGAAAATTATACATTAAGTATATTAATTATATTAATATAATTTATATTTATATTAATTATATCAATTATATTTTCAATACTTACAATTCTTATGTAAAACTAAAATTTTTATATTAATAATTTTAATGACATAGAGAAAATATGGTGATATCTTTCTTTATAATATATTAATTATATTAATATAATTTATTCTTGATTAATATTATAAAGAAAGAGGTTTGGGATGGGACAAGACGAGGGATTACCATCAGAACGTCCCATCCCGTTTCAAATATTATATATATATATATATATATATTATTTTAAAAATATACATTAAGTATATTAATTATATTCATTTAATTTATACTTATATTAATTATATTAATTATAATTTAAATACTTGTAATTCTTATATAAAACTAAAGTTTTTTATATTGATAATTTAATAACATAGAGTAAATAGGGTGATATCTTTCTTTATTCTATATTAATTATATTATGCAATTTATTCTTATATCTATCTATTTAAAACTTTTATTTATATCATATTTCTTGCTTTATTTTTGAAAGAGTAATTAACTTAGGACATCTCAATCAATGTAGAAGAACAATAATTTAATGTTGTGTTTGGCTTGCATGTTATTATTATTCTTATAGACTAAAGATAACTTGTAATTGTTATCATAATATGTAGTTGTGATTAATATAATTTAATAATTGACTTTAAATTGTTGTGATTCATGTGCTTGCATTTTTTTGATTTTAAACTTAATAAATTATATGATTTAAAATTTTAATGAATATTATCATCCAAATCTTTTTTGGACATTGTCTGATTTATCGAGACGGTAAGACATCTTGATCTCATCCTAGTTCCATCCCGATTTCTAGCAGAATTGGACAACTTTTAAGACAGGATGGAACATGAGACAAAAATTCAGTCCAACTTTTTTTGGGGATGAGACATGGGACAGAGTGTTCTAGTCCCATTCGATTTTGTGAACACTTCTAATGCACTCATCCGTATCGGTTTCATAAATCTTACCCTCATTAGTCATTTCTCTCATCCCTCTCTATCTCTCAGAATATCACAGATCTCTCGCCTTCTCAAAATCTCCCTCACTCTCGTCTTTCACCTTCTCGATCTCTCCCTTCAATTCGATCTCTGTACATCACCGGCTCTCAAGACTCAGACTGAACTCGTTTTACCCTACTCTTATTTACTTTGTGCATGAGTTCGGAACCTTCTAATGTGTAATGTTTGGGAAGAAATTAATGATATGCTATCCTCAATAAGCAGCATTTATGACGTCCTTTTATTGTAGACGTCAAAGTCATGTTCGAAAGGCACAGCCTAAATCATTTTAAATGTTTACAAGTACAAAGAGAAAATAGACCCATCCCACCAAAGATGAAATACAGACATTAAATAAACAGTATATACAGCTTCCCATTAACTAATTCTAATTTTCTTAAAATCATTTTATCATCTTATTATATTCAAACCTAGATTAACTTGCCTGTACAATATAATACCATCATCATTTGAATATATAGTGATAAGTTCACAAAGAAAGGAAGGGGGGTTAAGGGTCTAAAATGCTTTTTAACTAAGTGAAAAAGGATCAGTATCACTCCTAAAATCAAGAAAAGGTCATTTATATTTCTTAATGGTTAATATTTTTGATTTCATCACCTTGCCGTTTATTCCGTCAAATTTCACCGTTGGTGGAGTCTACATTTAAATTTTTTAATATTTTTAATGGGTCTTACTATATTTTTTTTATAGGTTTAAGGGTTTGAAATGCCCCTTAACTAAGTTAAAAGGGTTATGATCGTTTTTAAAGTTAAGAAATGATCATTTATATTCTTCAACTGTTAAGATTTTCGATTCTATCACCAATGCCATCTGGGGAGAGGAGTCTCTCCTTTTCCTTCCCATCCTCTTCCCCTCCTCCTCTTAATTTATAACATTAGATAAAGATTTTGGATAATCCAAATTTGAATGGAAGTAAAATTAACTCAAACAAGCAAATGAGTAAATTCTTCAAGTTTTGAATCCATTTCACAATCATAGACTCCTTAATTCCATGAGCTCAGTCCTTATATGATTCAATTGATAAAATAAAAGCCTAATGACTATTAAGACTAGGTAAATGTGACTTAGACCAAGACACATAATCTCTAAACAATTACCAAACTTTTATAAAACAAATCACACTAAATTTTGCCTTGCTAAAACCTTACTCTAACACTTAGAACAATTGAATTTAGACAATCAATTTCTTATTAAGACCTAATGGAAGCTGAATGAATCAGATAAATCAAACAAGAATCAAGAATTTGAATTTAACAAGTAATTACTATTAAAGGATAACCTCAAACACTTGAAATGCACAAATTCAATGAAAAATATAAACCAAAGCAATCTAATTCTCACAAGAAAAATGGCATCAAATTAATTCAATTAATCTAACCAGAATCATTGAATTAAATTTGAAATCAAAGCAGGAAAATAGAATCAGATTCAAGTTACAATAGAACCGAAACCAAGAAAATATGAAGCTCAATTGGAATTTCACCATTTTGGAGAATCCTTGAAGATTCAGCCTCTCATTTCATTCTCCATAGCTACTGACTGAAGGAGAGATTCACAAGAAGCTGCCATGGATGAATGCTTCAGAGGAACGAGTCTTTGAATGGCGTGCGATTGAGCTGAAACTGAGAGGAGAATCTGTGCTGGTGTGTGACTCTGTGAGTGAGCAATAAACCTCTGATCGAGAAGAGGTGAGCGATCCTATATGCCACTAACTAAACTCAGGAGAGAAGTGCGATGATGATGCGACTGACTGTGATGAGCGTTCGCCTGCGAGAGCTTGAGTGATGACTGTGATGATGATGATCTCTGAACCCAGAGGAAGAAGTGCAGTGGCTGTCGGTGGTGGCTGTGCGATCTCTGATGGCCGAACTCGGCTGAGAGAGGATGAGCGATGTCGTGTGTGTGCAGTGTGACCGAGGGAGGAAGATGCAGATGATCCAGCTGTGTGATGATGCAAAATTGTTCGATCCACTCTCGCGTGAGCATGCATTCAGTTTTTCCTCCCGAGAAGATGATCACGTGCGCATGCATGCTTCTTTTTCTGCATTTTCTTCTTTGCTGAAAAGTCAAAAAAAAAAAAACTGATTTAAAATAAAAAAAGAGAAATTACCAAATTAGACCCTAAATGTTGAAAAATGCAAAATAAACAAAACTAAATAAATCTAACGCAATTGAACCAATTAAAGTCCTAAAAATGAGAATAAAAATTGTCTAAATAATAAAATGTGTAAAGAAATTAAAATTTCAAATTAAAAACATTTAATTCCAACAAAATGTGCAAAATGATCAAAATGCCCTTAATGTCAAAACTTAATGCAAATGAGCTAATGATCAAATCTAATGTTAAAATGATGCATATAAGGATCTAAACTAATAAAATATGGTCAAGAATGTAAAAGAAAATGTACAAAATATGTGATTCATTACACGGGAATCGAGGTGTCATTACTCCAACACTGTATCGCATTAAGCTAAGGAGCGTTAATCTTCAACACCGTACCCCACATAGATACTAAGAAGAAAATCTTCAACACTATACCTTACTAGGCACTAAGAAGATACATGCCATATGGATTTTCACTACTCCTTCTTATGTGTGAACTCTCACCTCCTATCATGATCATGCTCATAATTAACTTATATAATAAACTTTCACAATTATTATTGTTTTCAAATCATTTCAAATACACAAAATTCTTCTTTTACAATATGCAATGCTTTTGAAATGTATATATCTACTCACAAGTAGTTAGGCATTATAATCAAATATTATAAATTATTCAATTATTTAAATCCTTTGTCACAAAAAGGGTTACAGTGGTCTAATGTTTGCTTTCATACATTCCATAGCACGATAACACTCAAACAATACTTAATCTACACAATCAAATGATAATTATCAATTATCACTTGTATTAAACCCCAAAATCATGAAATTTTGGATACTTATTATACCTAAATCTCATTTTATCAATATCAATTCCTCCAATACACTCCATTAATCTCATTTAGCACCCAAACACTCAAATAACACCACTTAATTACCCATATTGTTCTAAAACACCCAAATTATATATAGGGTTAGCTTAAACCCTATTCAAAAATTTCAAATCCATACAAAACTCATAAACCTAAGGTTACAGGTTTAATTTAACTCCCCAAAATCTTAACTAAGGCAATGGATTCGATCTAAAACCTAAAGAACCTAAAATCAAAGCCCCACATTGCCTTGAAACCTCAGAAAATTGCATAAAGGGAGAGGAAGAGGTGTAAGAAGCTTACCCAAGGATAAATCTTGCTCCAAATGCTTCCAAATTGGTCTCACGATCGAGCCCTAATTATCATCAGTTGTTTTCCATTGCCTTCTCATTTTTACTTTTTCCCTATTTTGATTTTTGATTTGATTTCGCCAATCTGATAAGTATAGATTTTGCATATGCACTGTGACATATAGCACAAAGATTCCCACACACTTTTTAGGTCTCTTTCCGTGCCATAGCCTGCTCAAACACTGACCTAGTTTTCTTACAAGGCTATTCAAGAATCCAATAACCATATTAATCTTCTTAAAACATTATTAAATTAAAAAAATTCACTTAAATTGACCAAAATACAATTCTTAGCACTTAAAATTTTTAGATCTAAAATCCAAGATGTTACAAAGATCATGCTGATTGAAAATAATATTGTTAAAGGTGTCACTAATAAAAGGCAAATTACTACCAAACCAAACACAACCGAGTCCATGGGCATTGAAAAAAAAGATGCTTAATAGTTTCAATCTCACCTTCATAAACTGGGCACATATTAGAAAGACCTCAATGACATCATACCAAAGCATCATTTATAGCAAGAGCATTTGAGAAACAACATGATATGAAATTGGTGATACGAGGAGTTGTCTTCATTTCTATAGATTCTTCTAAGTACTATCAGAAATGGGTATAGAAGTGCTAGAGGAGGAAATCCACGATCACAATGAAAATGGCCACAGAGAAAGAGAAAGCGCCAGAGAAAGTGTTCACAAAATTTCATTCTTTGTTGCTTGAACCCAAGCACTATTTGGTATTTCACATTTATTAAGAAATATTCAACCGATGAATGGAACTTCATTTCTTAAACCAAGAAGTCATTACACATATTAAGAAATATTCAAACAGTGATTACATTGACAAATGTTGAAATAGTCATTACATTGAACATCCCCCTTTACATACCAAAGTAGCTACCCCCTTCTCTTTCTTGTCTTTTCTTCATCAAGTACTTTTAAGGCCACTTTCATTTTTTTGGATGATTAATTAGCCACTACAATAGCTCAGCCCTGAAGTTAGTAACTTTTTTCTACACCAAAGAAAGAATAACACATAAGTAGAAAGAAAGCATCAAACAAAGAATAACACATACGTAGCAAGAATAAGGTCAAAGAAAATGCAAAAGTACATCAGTGAAGTCTTGCAACACAGTAAGATCCCATGTCTTCAACTAAATCATGACAAGAACACCACAATCTTTCCTACAAATATATAGCAAACAAATAATAATTACAATTGGTCAAAGGAAATAAAGACATTACATAAATAAGATAAGCTGTAACAATATGTAAAGAATGCATAGATTATTTTGTTAGGGTATCGGAGGCCAAATAACATTAGCTATTGGTTACTTTCAGATCAAGTTTAGGTTCACCAACTCAATACTGTCGAAGAACCTATTTTGCTATAAAGGAAACAAATTCATACTATCAAAACAACATGCACGCAAGACATACCATCAAAGTTGACTAATCGACAATATACATGTATTCGCCAATAATCTTTTTTTGCATCTAAAGCTCTATTTTTTCCTTTTTTTCTCCTTGGTTCAATACCACTATCCTCCTTTAAGGAGTCAAGGACAAAAGACATCCAATGCTAGTTCACAAGAGCTAGACCGAGGATGAGATCACATTTAGCTATATTATCTCCTACAGGCAAGATATCCTTCTTGTTCTTTGCTTCCTTCCAAATGAGGGGATCTAATGTCATTTTGCACTAAAACAAGAAATAGTATGCTACAAATTACAAAAATAAAACATGGTAAACAGGACATTTAAATTTAATTTCACTAAAAGCTAATCATGAACTCAGCATCAAATATATGATGGCAAACTGGACTTCAATCCTTGATGTCACCCATTAATGCATGGCATAGCATAGTCATAAACTACAACCATTAAGGAATTCATGTTATTTGTAATTTATTATGTGTAAATTATAAAAAAAATTTAAATACTATCTCACCTGTTACTAATCCACTGTATTCCTCCCAAACATCGAAGTTCATCATGAGTGAGATATTGATAATACATTTCAACCAAAATTCTAAAAAAAGAGAATAATAATTAACTTTTCTTAAACTGTTGCAAATCATTGAAAAAATTAGGCGATAAAAACTACTTACTCATCACTTTCCTCCCTTTTGCACATGTGTGATACGATTGAAAATAATTGTTGCTTTTCATCAACCTTCTTCTTCATCCTATTCACTTGCTTTAATAGACCCAAGGAGACCTAATAGTTGGTATTTTTCTCCTTGTAGATCTCCTAAGTCATCATTCACCATTATTGTCCTTAACTTCCTCCTCTGATTTTTCCTCTTCATCTTCTTTTTAGAAAGATGCATGAATTGGAGATGATAAATTATTAGTTTGGTGTTCTTCTTCTTCTTCTCCTTTATTTTTGTATTCTCCTTTATCTCTTCTTCTTTGTCTCTTCCATCTTCTTGTCCTTCATCATCTCTATCTTCTTCTTTTCCATCTTCTTCAAACTCAGAATCTGCCTTCTCTTCTTCTTCAAACTCAGATGCTGGCTTGTCTTCACTATCATATCCCACTCGATCATCTTCTTCTTAAACTTCAACACTTGATTGCCTTCCTTTTTTAATTTTTGCAATGCTTCCCTTTTCGTCTGCTCCTTTTTGAATGCAAATTCGACATAAGCAATCAATCTTTAGTAGTTATCTTCAATAACCCCCATTACTATTGGAAATAAATCCTTTAATTCCTACACACTTATAAAATGTAAATAGAAAAAAAAACTTATTTTAAATGCTATTATATCCAAAATGGTGAGAAATAAGTACCAAGTCTCGATATGATGTCGTAGGTCTCTTCCTGGTGACGGTAGAAGTAGGCTCTCCTATAAAAGCACCATAAAGATTCCCTATATTGTTGTCTCTCTCTTTTTGTAATCTTTCCTTGGCTCTGTTATTATTCTAATATTGGACAGCATTTCTTAAATCATGGTCACTTGTTTCAATCAATGGAACATGCTCAAAAAATAGATCTGCAATAACATATAAATAATTATCATATTATACTTAATATGAATGCATTACAGTGAAAAGAATAGCATAAATTCATCTATACATACCACTAAAAAGTATAAGCATCCTTCAAAGTTTGTAGTGACATCCTTCTTCTTTTTCCTCATTTGTTTCAAATACTCTTCCAATTCATCACACAAGTCATCTAATATGTATCTTGACTAATTGAAGTCTTTTAGTGCATTTTTGGTGCAATACATTACCTTAAGCATCTGCTCACTAATATTAACACTATCACTCGGACATGAAAGTATTCCCAATGTGTACAACAAAAATAAAAGCCCAAAATTTTCATCCTCTACTCTAGATTTAATCAATGCCAATATCTTCTTATATGGCATTTTATAATATTTTTCCTTTAACCTTAAGAATGCTTTCTCTTGATCATCCACCTCTGTTGACACCCAATCCCCACCAAAGGGTAATTCTATCAATGTGTGAATATCTTTCGCTTTCATTTCTTTTGACTTGTCTATAAGAAATTGAAGGATAGATGGATCATATGAAGATATTAATTGAAAACAGAGGTCTCAAGGGAATGTTTTCATCAAGCAATATGGCAAACCTAATGTTCTCTACCCTTGTTCTTAGGTTCTCATTCACTCTTACAAACTCTACAAGCTCTATAAACTACCTCACAGAGCACCTCGTGTGAAAAGGAACCTTGTATTTATTTTTTTTAACATGTTTGTTAGATTTTAATTGCTTACCCTTCCCAACATACTTGGCCTTTTTAACCCTTAGCAACTCTTCCCAAGCCTTTAGTTCATATTTTATTCTATGTTTCAGCCTTATTTTCTTATATTTATCTTCATTTTCCTTAAGAAAATTCTTCTTGAAAAGACTTAATGCATTTACCATCTTCTCTGTCCTAAACAATCAAGACTCCTTGTTAACATTTTACAGTCTACACTAGTCATAGCAACAAAGGTCAAATAAAAAAAAAACCAAATCATACAACAACAAAGCTCAAACAAAATCATACCAAATATCTCATAGATCTAATTAATTTGCTTCCAATAATTGATATGAATAATGTGAATGTCATTATTATTTTCGTCACATAACTTGGGCCAATGGAATAAGAGGCTGATTTGCAAGCCAAAAACTTAGCCATTTTTTCATGATTTTTTTTCCAATATTCATTATAAATGTATAATATATATGCTTCATCAACAATATATTCATTCACATGTACTAATCTTCAAAAGTTATTTTACTCAAAACTAAAACACATGTTATCGTTGGGTATTCACATGTGAGCATATATTTGAAAGGAGAAGCTCAAGACTAAAACATAAGTGAACTTAAAAAGAACATGGATAAGAGCAATAACATTATGTTTTGTGGCTTATCCAATTATAAAAAATTATCATGATTATTAGAAAATCAATCCTATTTTCATATATATATATATATATATTTCTAAATTCTTATGTGTTATCCTCATGGACATTTTCTGTGTGGTATATATGTGTGTATTGATAAATGTATGTTTATTACAAATCTAGCTACTTCATGGTTGTTTTAATAAGATTTTTAGCTCTACCATAGTTTATTCAATTTCAGTTTGTTGCCATCTGTAAGTTATCTTTAATAACTAACATCATGAGAAAATTTACTTAAGCAACTACTGTTTTAGTATGGATAATAAACTTAGGGTGGTGAAGATAGAATAATATAAGGAGATGTGCCTTGTGAAGCAAATGAACAATCACATTTCTCATTGGAATGATACCCAATAGAATTTTATACCAAATAAAAGTATAAATGATTTTAAATTTTCATTTAAAATCAGGTCATTCCAAACTTTGGTCTTTAGCTTTGTGCTAGTAGAAATAACAAGATACGTTCTCTTGACTATTTTTTACTTTGGCATTGTCATTGTTATTATATCATTTAACCATACTAGTGGGCTTCTTTATATGTGAAGCTCAGTTTTGATTTTGTAAATAGTTGCATAGAACATAGACCTTAATGAAGTTCATTCAAGGTTCATGGAAAGTATATCTTCATTGTTAGGGCACCATGATGACCTTAATAAGGTTTCTTGCTCTTTTGGCTCAATATTTCTCCCCAAACTTTGCCCTTTAATTCTTAAAAATTTTACCCCAAAGGTAATTACTCATGAGCAGAGAAAAGGAACACAACACATAAAAATAGAAGCACAAGAGGGAACTGTTTACAAGAAAAAAAGAGCAAGAAATCCAAATTCAATCCTACAGTGTCTATTATATTCTCGTAAAAAAAACCATAGCAGAAGAAACACAGTTCAAGGCAAGATAGAAGTTAATACAATTGTGAGTACGAAGTCATTTATGAGGGCACGAGTCCATTAAGCAGCTAACATAGATTTAAGGTTTGTGACAATGAAGAGGTTAGATTAGAAGAGCTGTTTAGGAAACAAAAATGGCAGTGAGTGGTGGTGACTCGTTAACTATAAATTCAATGTATGGACTCACATACCCATAAACACAGTCATATAGAAGTTGAGTGTAATGTCTGCCTTAATATTACCAACATTCACTACAAAATCACAACAATTAATAATAATTAGGAGCAATTGAGTGCTCCTAAACTCAGAGTAAATACAGAAGGGTTAAAACTAATAAACTTTTAAAGATGATTTTGAATTTTGAGATCTCATAAAAACCCTTTAAATAAGTAGTTTGAGTTCAAACTTAATGATTTATAAATATATGTAAAGTATGGAAAAGTTTGGAAAGCAAAACACTTGAAAACAAGGCCAAAAATGTCATTTTTATGTATTTTGGTTCATGCGTCGCGGCTCGTGATCCATGTGCCATGACATATGGCACAGAGATGCCAATTTAGCCTCTATATCATGTGCCACAACTTACGCACAACATGCTGCAGTGCATGTGTCCTTGTCAAGACAACTTCTTAGGATGAACTTCAAATGCATGCCATTTTTCCATCTGATATCCATTGGAGTGATTCAAACGCTCCATGTGAAGCTTATTCAATAAGCTAACTAATGGTATAAATTTTATTACGATTCAACATCATATGAGAATTTTAAATACTTGGATGCAAAAGTTAATTTTTAAAATAATTTTAAGCATCTAAGTACCAAAAACTCAAAAATTATATCATTTATCCATTTTGAAGCTTAAACCAAGTCCAATGGATTAAAATACAGCTGATTGAGTATTTAAACACATAAAAATATACCAAACATAAAATTTAGCCATTTAATGCCAAGTTCACCAAATATGGCTAAAAACACAAAATCACATTCACATACTATTTAGCCTCTATTGTCACATAATATATCACATATACATTATCACCACATGTATATAATATTCCTTGCACTTGTATTAGTATTTTAGTCCATCACCATAAAATCACTACATATTCATATTATATACAATATTAGGCTAAAATATAAAATAACATAGTATAATACAAGTATAACCAACCAAAATGACATACATTCCTAGTTGGCAACTCATGTTATCATCAAGTTAAGTTTATATACACAACTCAAAATAAAATCGAGCATTACAAGTGCAAGTGGAGCTAATAAGCTAATCCTTGCCTAATTCCTTCCTTTACTCAAACTCGACAGTATGATCATAAAATAATAATCATAGAATGAGATAAAAATCTCAGTAACAAAGATAAGCTACACTATCGATTAACATGGCAAGTTATAAAAAGCTTTAAGATATGTATAAAAATCACACCATATACGATTCATTATAATAAAATGCATGATTGTTAATCATTTGATCGTCCAATTTCTCGACCAACCGGTAAGCTATTTCATAGAACTAAACCATATATATGGTCCTTAAGCTCACCATCTATAGTAAGACTACCTAGCCAAGGTATCCTAAGCTACTTTGAACTACAGGTTCCCCTTATTACAAGTAATTGGGGCATCATTAATCCAACACTAGATGCTACGGATGCTAAGGAATATAGTCTCCAACTTCACACTCTTTTAGATACTAAGGAGAGTAAGTCTCTAGCATGGTATCCTTTTTCGGGCACTAAGGAGAAATATGAGCTACACCTAGGGTCCTGAGATGCCAGCAATGCCATATGGACTTAATCTCCACTAACTCTATTAGGGTGACCTCCCACCCTCTAACATGCCATATTTCACTACATATTTTCACTTGATCATGCATAAACACTTTTTAAGCAACTATAACAAATCTTACCACTTACTTCAAAAACATAAAATTTCACAAATTAATACTCTACTCATTTTCTAAAATAGCTAACTTTTATAAAATTGATACATATATACATAACAAATCATAAAAAACTTGAGAATAACTTATACAAGGTAATAAATAATGTAAATTATCTAGTTAACTTAACCCTTCTGTTACTAAAAAGTTAATCATGGTACTAAATATCCTCTTATGTCAAGGCAAGCTTTCCCACATCTCATTCTATAACAATAAGTACTATATGTTAATTTTTAATTAATCCAAACACTAATTGCTATCAATATCACTCCAATTCTCCTACTTTTCACTCTTAATCTCAACAAAGAGGCTTGTTAAGATTAATTTGTTCATACAATCCCTTTAAGCTTCCCTTTAACTTTATAACAATAAAACACTTGACATCTTAACTTGTCACACCTCAAAATCTCATAATTAAGCTAGGGCTTGATCCAATTTACACCAAACAAAAATAAACTTCATATTACCACTTATCCAAGGTTAAGAAACTTAAATCAAACCTTTAGATTTACTTAAAGTCTTTAAAATGTAGACTCACAGCTTAATCCATTTAGAGTAAATTCACCTACTTCCTAAATCCAATGAAAAAGAGATGTAGAGGTAAAAGAGAAAGGTAGGAAACTTACTCAAAAGTTTGAATGCCCAATTTAGCTTTAAAATCCTCCCAAATTAAAGCCCTAGCAGTGCTCAAATCTTTTCCCTTTGAATTTTAGGTTTCCCCACACAACAATTACCTTTTTCTAATGATTTTTATATTTTATGTTGTCTGTGCTGTTCACAAGTTGTGGCTCATGACACAGTGAGCAAAAGCCACTTTTGCTCCCCTTGATGCTACCCAATTTGATCCAGTTTCCATCCTAATTCAATTTAAAGCCAAATATGACCCAAGAAGTCAATTAACAACCCAGCAATATAATTAAATTAATTAATTATTTTTAACTAATTTATCCCTTAATTAGAAATTTATTCCAAGTTCAAAGTTTTTGGATGCTACATTGAAAACATGAATACATACCTGAATCAAGTGCGATTGTGGAGAGAGGGAGAGAAGCTCTTGGACTCATGATGATGACAATGCCAACACCCACAAAGCCACATGACAACCTATTGCCTATAATATTGAGAAGTTCAAAGTTGTCAGAGGTGAAGCAAATCACAGATGAGAACACCCACTCTCGGGCTATAGTTGTTGGATCATGTGTTTTAATGATTACAAAATTAAGAGAAGAGGTATTTGTTATGTGTGCAAATATAAAGAATCATGGATGAAGACAAAATCTCAAGAGCATAAAGAATTAAGAGAAGATGAAGAAGTTTAGGATAAGTAATTTAAATTATCTTAGATTCAATGTGAAAACTTAAAGAGCTTAATCAATTTTCTTAATCACTAAATGAATGCATCATATGTCTCTTATATGTATTAAGACTCATCTAAATATATTAAAGCTTGCAAACAATGCCCTTCTTGCGTATGGTTTTTCATAGAAAAAGTTTGCATAGTGAAGAGATAGAATCATGCGTGATTCTATAGGTCACTTATGAGTTTTTGCATGTTAGGTACACTGACAACTAAATCATGTGAATGTGAAGAAGTGCTTCATGTGTGATTAAGCACTTGTGTTGTGTGTTGCCTTAAGCTTTATCTTTGCATGCAAAACCAAGCATGAAAGGTTTCATTGTCCATGCAATTTTTAGTACCTGTGCTTCATTATATTATGACAAAGTTCAAAACCACACGTGAGATTGATGGTAGCCATGCGTGATTTGTCACATGTTGAATAATCACACTTTGTTTTGTTGAGTCTTAAATCTTCTCAAGTCAAGCTAAAATTGTTTACATGTATGATTATTGATTCCCAATTTTATATCCCTTAATCATGTAAAATCTTACTTGAGTTATACTTTATGCATGAATATGCATCAGACAAGTTTATGCATTAGTGCTTACAATTTCACGCGTGATATCATTTTGATTCCACGCAAGTTTTGATCACATAGAATGGCTTTGGCATTCTGCCACCCATTTCACGTGTGAGAGAGTAGGGGTTCCACAGAATTGATGATAGTTCATTATGTGCTAAACCACACATGAGAGCAAATAGTGCACTCTCAAGTTTTGGCACTCTAATATGTTAGTATATTCATAAATACAAAACCATGGGAGAGAGCAATATGGTACCACGTGAATTTTAGCACCTAGAACTGAATGAATATTCTTAAGTGCTAAACCACACGAGAGAGCAATAGGTACCACGCGTGATTAGGCACACAGAATTGAAGGTTATTTAGAAATGAAAAACCACACGTGAGAGGACAAGGTGTTCACGCGTGATCTATTGCATTCGGTTTTGTGAAACTTCTTCAGTGCAAAATCACGTGTGATTATACCAATCACTCATAAAAAATGCATTAATGGATAGAATCATTATTTCAACAGTTTGTTAACTTCAAAAAACTATATAAGTGATTCATTTTGAATCAGAACAAGAACTAATGATCTTTAAGTGAACGAATTATCATTTGTGCATTTAAGAGCTTTTTAAATTGTGATTTTACGCATTCTTGAAAAGAATTGTAAAAAGCTCTCAAAAGTTTATAAGCTTTCATTTATATTCTTATCTACTTTTCAAGAGAGTTTTCTGTAAAAAGCTTTTATTCTCTTCTTAGAAATCTTGAAAAGGAATTTTTCAAGTGTTGTAATAACTTGCAAATTGTAGTAAGGTTGTGTTAAATGAATCAAGACAAGGTTAGTCTTGAGAGTTATATTGTGGCGGCAAACACCCATTGAAGCTTGTGATTTTAGTTGAAAATCTCAAGTGTGATCTTGAGGATTGGGCATAGGCCAAGTTTGTGGCTGAACTAGTATAAATGTTGAGGGGTGCTATCTTCTTCCTTTACTCTTTCAAAAGTTTCAAGTGTCATCCAATTCACTCTCCTCCTGAGTGCCAACCTATCTTAATAATAGCGACACTGTGATGGTGAATGAGACACAGTTCAGGTAAGATGGCAATAAAGACAACACAAAGCACGACTGATGAAGGAAATATGGGAAATGACATCCATTACTTTTTAATTTGAATCAAGGGCAAAAGTGTCATTTTTTAATTCCTTAATGACAAAAGAATCCCAAGGGACTCCAGGGGAATTATGTCATTTTGTGGGACCAATCTATTATTTACATAATTTAAATAGATTTTACTGTCATTTTCTTATATATATATATATATCTATGTTCACATATATCCTTTTTTTGTTTTGCCATCCGCATATCTCTCTACATTAGACAGTTTTGATGGATTAAAAATTTATCATTGTATATTTCCCCCTTTTTTTTATTTTACTAATCTCTTCCAGGTCCAAATAAAATCAAGGATCTTCTTCTCAATTTATGCTAATTTACTATTTTCTTAATAATTTTCTTAATTTCTTTCTTAATAATTTGTATTTTTTCTTTCATCACCATAAAATAAGCAAGCATAATAAAGTCAATAGATAAGTTTTACTGAAAAAATGATTTGTGTTTTTCAAAAATATGAAACACTTGAATGAGAAGCGCAGAAAAGGACAACTTATTTTATTGTAGCCTTGAAAGTCATGTTTGACAAAAAAGCGCTAAAATCATTCTAAATGTTTACCAATTTATAAATAAACCATTACATCCCGAAATAAAAGCGGAAATTGATAACATATCCAAGATCTGCATGCTGATTAAGAAATTTTTTACAATGATTTTTTTTATTTAGGAACACAAAATATTTTAGAATTTTTCAATCAAAAAATATTTAAATATACTTTTTTTTTCATTCCATTTTATAATACCAAATATGCAGAGATGGATAGAAACTTGGTGTAAATTAATTATGAGTATTCACCTTCTTTCCTTCTTCTTTCTTTCAATTTTTTTTGTTATTTTATTTCTCAAATTTTAAAAATATTTATGTAATATTTAATTATTTAATTTTTTTTATAAATTTTAAATATTCAACAAAAATACTTCAAATATTACATTTAAGTAGCATTTTAATAGATGGATTTAAATTAGAATCTTATACTTAAAATCTGTATTTAAATAATGTAAAAAGTTCTAAAAGTAGAAAAGGGAGGAGGTGAGATTCAAAGCAAAAATAGAAGATTAATATTGATAAGCTTATCTCTATTTTTGAATCAATGAAAATTGAGAAAAAAAATGAGAAGAGGGACAAGAATAACAAAGGATTGATGGTGAAAATATGAAGAAAATAAAAGGATTATAATAGTTAAAATTTCAAATAATTAAAGTTTAGGGAAAATTTAAATTGTAAAAAATTTATATACTCAATCTTATATATTTAAAATGCTTGTTTCAATTAGATGAAAACATGCAAATCTTTTAAAATTATTTATTTTATAACTAATTCTTATTATTAATATTATTAATACATTATAGACGCCTATTGTGATTTAATTGGATTAAAAATGTTTTAAGTAGAGAAAATACTTAAATCCTATCCATTTTAAATTACAAAAAAAAAAAATCATGGATGTGGGTAAATTTTTATATATATCCAATTGGAGATTTGATACAAATCTAAATCTAGGCTTAAATTATCATGCATCCAACCACAGGTCATACTGGCCAAAAAAGGGACAGGCCACACAGCCTAAGAGGTTAAAATTTGATATCCTTCGTTCAAAATAAATAAATACAGGAGGGAGGGGCGGAGAGGGGGAGACCGGAGACAGCGCGCAATTTGATTATGAATAATTGGGCAAACGCAAATGTCAAGCTGAGTGCGACAGCAATATTTGAACTAGAAAACATTGCTCATATGCGCAGAATGGCCTATCAATGATGTTCCATTTGTATATACTTCATTCTCCAAATTCTACACCCCCCTCGTATAAATGTTCCATGAAAATTTGATCTGAGATCATCAACCCGGGATTTTCAAAAGATAATATATTATATATCGCAGCTTCCAATAGAGTTCCTGGTTTCTTGCAAGACCTATATTTACTTGAAATCTATCTATTTGATCCAGCTAAAATCCGTACAGAGCCGGTCAGAAGCCCGTAGACTCATCCCTTGCTTGATTTTTTTTTTTTAGTAGTACCCAAATTTTTGTTAGCAATTGATCGCATCTTGCTCTTTCAAAGGCGTGACTAATTTATTCTGCTCTGCTTCCACTTCTGGAATTTTGTGTTTCGATACCCTTTGTCTTTGAGAGCAAATTCTTAATTTTAGTTGATTTGAAGTGAGAGTAACATTGCTAAGTATATTCAATTGCATGAAAATTCGATTATAGTTGTCTGTGAGATTCGGCTGAATTGCTGAATTGGGCGTGGCGAATTTATTTTTGGGCAGTTTAGGGGCAGCGTGTTAATATATTGAAGGGGCTGAATTTTCTGGGTGCCTAGATGAGGGGGTCATACGAGGGGTTTCAAGTGTAATGAATGAGGGGTTTTCTGGGTATTCGTTCAAGTTATGGTTCTTTAGGTAAACAGCTACAGAAAAGATTTCCAATTATTCACACAGTACGAAAGCTTTCCAAGATGGTAAAGGAGAAAGAGAAGCTCTTCATGCGGTTCTTCAAGTTTACAGGGCAAAAGAGTATTGGAATGCTGTTACTCTTTGCTATTTGTGCTGCGTTTTTCTTCTGGGTTTTGAACGTTGAAAAAGGTTCTCATTTTCCCCCATTCTCCTTTCAATTTCTCTATTTTCTTCCATGGTTTTAGTAATTATATCATCTTATATAATGTGATTGCTCACAATTTAAGCCTTCTATTATTTGCTTATGTTTCATAGAACACATGGGATATGTAGTTTGATGAATCTCAATTGGATGATTACAATGATGTTGTGTGGGTAAAAGGAATTCGGCATATGAATACGTCTGGTAGCTTCTTTGACATATTCTGGATTGACTTGGGTGCTATTGCCATTATTGTCTTAAACTATTTCATCTATTTCTCTTCTATTTTCTTTTGTACTAGTGTGCCTGGTTGTTGCAGTTCTTATTTATTTGCAATTCCGACATGGAAGTTGTCTTTATTGATTCAATTTGACTCACTGGCTTATGCTATACTTTATGTCTCTGCCTTGCCAAAGGGGGAAAAAAAACGAAAGAAAACCCTGTTTTTTGATTTACAATTTGATACTTGATTTCTATTTTAATTAGGTAATGTTTGAGATATGGTTTGTTTCAGGTGAAGAATCACGGGAAATAAACAGTGTTCAGAACAATAATGTTAATGAAAGCATTGTGAGCCTAACTTCAGATATGGTGTTGCCTCCTCCTCCCCCTAGCCATTTTATGGGCTACACACTTCCTCCTGGGCATCCTTGTAATAGTTTCGTACTGCCTCCTCCACCAGCCGATAAAAAACGCACTGGGCCACGGCGTAAGTTATTTTAAACTATTTTAAATCACCCAGTTCCTGAAGGTTTTGATATTAAAGACCATACGCTGGGCTTGCTGTACATTTTAGATCACTTTATAATATATGCTGGTAGTGTTGTTTCTGAATACTTTATCTTGTTCATGTTTTAGCATGCCCGGTTTGTTACCTACCAGTTGAAGAAGCCATAGCACTGATGCCAAAATCTCCATCACCTTCACCAATCCTTCAGAATTTAACTTTTATCTATGAGGAAAATTTGAGTAGAGATGGAGAATTTGGTGGTTCTGACTTCGGTGGATATCCCACTTTGGCGCAGAGAAGTTATTCTCACCATATTCAACCATCAATGAATATACACTGTGGGTATGTTCTAGTTTTTGTTGGATATTTAACTGGAATATTCATATTTCTTATAGGTATAAAATGTCTTTGGCTGCAGTAGGACATATTTATCCTATACTTATGTTCATGTCTGTTCACTCTCCATCCTCGGTTATGCATGTGTCTATCAATCAGATTTGTTCGTGGAATCAAACCTGGCCGCAACACAGGGTATGATATGGATGAGGATGACCTCCTGTATATGGAACAGTGTACTGGCATTGTTGTTGCATCTTGCATATTTGGTCTGTATTTATCTTGCCAGTCTTGTATTTTCTTAGTTATTTAGGCATTTAATTTACTTATAAATTTAAAATGTTCTTCAGGAAATTTTGATGAGATAAATGAGCCATCAAATATAAGTGAATATTCGAAGAAGACTGTATGCTTCCTTATGTTTGTAGATGAAGAAACAGAAAAATATCAGAGAAGTTCTGGCAGGCTTGATAGCAGCAAGAAAATTGGGGTATGGAGAGTTATAGTTACACGGAATCCTCCTTACACTGATGGTAGACGGACTGGAAGGTAAGAGTTTATAAATTTGGCCAGCTTCACCATGACTGTGACATTGATATGCATAAACTTGAAAACATTTGGTGCAGATTCTCTAAATATTTACGTTTTTCCTCATGATCTGATTGTTGCTTTAGAGAACTACTGTATTTGACAGTGGTTTTTTCTCTAGTCTAGATTGGAGGAGGTCTTCTGATTCGCCTTCAATGCATGGAGGAAAATGAAGCTTAGATTAGTAGTACATCTATATTTTCTAGATGCTTTTATGTGATCTGAGCATTATAATGATTTTATCTTTCTTCGTGGGTTGAGATAACATATATTTTAGTTGAACACTTTTTGTTTGATTTTTTTTTTTTTTTGGTAACATAGATCTTCCTTGTGATCTTCTTTGTACCATTTTACACATTGTCTACAGATTCCAAAGCTTCTGATACATAGAATGACTCCAAATGCCCGCTATTCTATATGGATTGATGGAAAGCTTGAGCTTGTTGTTGATCCTCATCAAATTCTTGAAAGGTACCTCTAAGTGTCTCTCTTTGAGATTACATATCTATGCAGAGCTCATATTTACTTATTTTAGGTGGAATTTGAATTCAGCTTCCTTCATCATACGCTAGGAACATTGTCATCATGAATTCATCTGGATCTGGCATGAACAGAATATCAAATCATTGCCTTGGAATGAATTTATTAGATCTGTCCCTTTCTCAATCAAGGACTTTCTCCCTATGTTGGAATTGGTTGTTCTTGATCAATCAAGTTCATGCTTAAACCATGGAAATGATTGCAACAAATCCATAAACTCGAATATAATCCCATATCAATTCAGAGGAATAGATGAAATTGAATGCAGAAGAAGCGTACCTAAATCTGCAGTCAAGAGTGTCACATGGTTCCATGAGTTGATGGATTGGCGCTATGATCTTTCAAATTGTAAACATATGGTTATCTAGAAGTGGGGGCTCAAATAATTAGTTTTTCGTCAAGCCCAATCCTGGGACCACGACCCTATTTATATTATAGACTTGAGTGTGTTATTTACAATTTGGGCCCTCAACAAGTTATAAATATTACTCTTATCTATACATTAATTCCATAATAATTACATCTCTTAAGCCTTAAAACTTCTCCAAATAGACCGCTAATATTTAGGCTAAATTATAATAATGGCAACACATTTTTAATATTTACATGTGTGGCGCCATTTGTTTCCAACACCCTGTTATGGCTACTCTTCACATTTTGACAGTTTGTTCCCCAAAAACAAGAATCTGATGTCTGATTGATTATGTTCGGTGAAATTCTTGTTTGAGTCGTTACTATTACCTCTTCAGATGTAATAATCATGGATTAAATTCCTTTCCTACAGAACTAGAAAATTGCTAGAATTTTTTTTTTTTGTTTGCATTCAGGGTTAAAGCTTATTTGGGTGCTAGCATTGATACTTTGTCTTGCCTGACCAGATTGCTTGTTTTCGAACCTTAACCACTCTGCTTATTATTCAGGTTTTTGTGGAGAAAGAATGCAACGTTCGCAATATCGAGACATTATAAGCGGTTTGATGTATTTGTTGAAGCTGAGGCAAATAAAGCTGCTGGAAAGTACGATAATGCCTCTATTGACTTTCAGATTGAGTTTTATAAGAATGAGGGACTGACCCCATATACAGAGGACAAATATCCCATCATAAGTGGTACAGCCAAAATTTTCTTGTTGGGTTAGATGCAAATTTTTCTCAATTCACTTCATGATTCTTAATCTTGATTGTTGATTTGCAGATGTTCCTGAAGGATGTGTAATTGTCCGAGAGCTTATTCCTATTAGCAACCTCTTCACTTGTCTCTGGTTCAATGAAGTTGATCGGTTTACTTCTAGGGATCAGATAAGTTTTTCAACCGTGAGAGACAAAATTTTGTCTCAGGTGGATTTTCATTCTAATATGTTCCAGGATTGTGAGAGACGCAATTTTGTAGTTCAGGTAATTAATTATCTATGTTTTTCTTGAATTCAGTCACTGAAGTAAAGAAAAAGCTTTAAATTGTAGTGTGTGTTATGTGTTATATGACTATCTGGTACTACCGATTAATCCATATTTTTGAGTGTAGAATTGAACGATGAACAATCTAAACTCATAGGAATGTCCATTGAACTTTACTAATAACGGGAGTCAAGCACCTTTGAAATGATTTGAACTGTTCAGATTAAAAAATTTTAATAAGTCTGCTTATTATCTATTTGGATGGTCTGAATTGTCCAAATTTAATATTATTTTTAATAATTTTTATAAATTAACTATTTAGATTTACTTTAGATGCTTCAAATTTAATATTAATTTTTTAATTTTTATAAAATTTTATTTTTGTACGTACAATATTAAAAATAACGATAATCTCTTAATGGGGCCTTTTCAATTTTTTTTAAAATTACAAGTTAAAATTTTTAAATATAAACAGTTCAGAATAAATTTGTATGGCCAATTTATGAAACTTATAAAAAGTTAATATTAAAATGAGATTGTTTTGATTAAATATAGACTATGATGAAGGATGGATTTATTAAAAATTTTATAAATTTTATCTTGATAAAAAAAAATAAAAATCTGAACATTTCAAATTAAATATAGACAGTGCAAATTATATCAGATATGATTAACACAGGTTACTCATAATTTGCTCCCTATTAATAACCAAGCTTGGTGGCCATGTATTATTTGTTATCTTGCATTGAACCTATTGAAACCAAACTTTTTATGTATGTTTACAGAAATACCATCGCGAAGTAATGGAGCTGATCAAGGCTCTACGTTCTCCTCCCTCTTCACCCCTATCTCTGCCGCCACCTTCACCGCCGCCACCATTGCCGGAAAGTCTGCCTGTGGTGGCATATCCTAGACAACAATGGACAGATTGGAGGACGGCGTCGATGTACAATCGGAAAGCTTTTCCTGGCAATGGAGATTCTGGTGCGACTTAAGAATTGATTTTGGGTATTCACATTCTTTTTCATTCCACTGAGGAAAATTATTCAGTGTTGAGCAGAGGAAAATGTGCAGGAAGGATGTGTTGAGCTTTTTTGCAATTAGACTCTGTTTTTCTTACGCTTTAATTTCTTGAATTGTTCTTGCTTATTCGTTATTTTTTTTGCTGTATATGTATAGTAAATTTTCAATATTATATTGTTCCATTATTTTGTTCCGTTGTTGAAGAAAAAATATATTTGTTCTCATTTGTATTCAAGTCAAGCCATGTCTCTTTGGTCTCACTAATAAAGTGACTTAAGCTACTTTCCAAAAATTTGATTTATCTGTTTTAGAAAAACACAACAATTGGTCTCTTATAATTTCATCGTATTTGTAATTGGTTCTAGTTTTTTTTTTTAAAATGTATTAAGTCCCTATAGTCTATTCTATATATAATGTTAGTCTCTCTATTTTTAGGAATTAGCTTCCCTCCTACCAATTCCTTTGCCTCCCCTCCTCCCAACTTCTCTACCATTGGATTTCAATTTAAATAGCCGAGATTCATTACATTATGAAATCATTATTATCATAATATAAAATAATAAATAACTTAATAAATGTAAGCTGTTAAATTTTACAATATATTATTTAATATTACTATTATAAATAAATTTATTATTTAACATTATAATAATTTTATAATACAATGAATCATAGCCATTGAAATTGAGATCCAATGGTGGAAATGTTCGGAGGAGGGGAAGCGGAGGGATTGGTGGGAGGAGGAGAATCAAGTCCCTAGTTTTAAATATTCCAAGAGAGATGATAATGCAACACTAATTGGGTTAAATTATCTGATATATAATAGTGTGAATGAAAATATTGACATGTTTGAATTAGAAAACCTATAGAACATGTTATGGTTGGGAAGTACATCCTTTTAGACTCAAGGGGTATGCTTTGTTATCAGTAGAGACTGATTTCTTTTGTAATACCGTTGGAAATGGGAAATAAAAGGTGGGATAATATTTTTTTTAAATAGTTTTTTTGGAACAAAATTATTTTTTCATTAGAGACCCATCTTTTTCTCTGTTAACGGAAAACATGATGGGTTTTTAATAAAAGAGTGATTTTACTTTTAAAAAATTGTTCTAAGGAGAATATTGCCTCACTCTTAAATACAAGATGCTCAACGTTTGATGAAAAAGAAAATTAAGGGGAAAATGATTTTTAACCCTTGTTTTTGTTTTTGTTTTTTTTTTGCAGAAGCCAAAAAAAGGGACATTAAAAAATTCTACAAAAAATTGCTTGTGCTATATTTTCTTGGGAGAATAACAATTAAGCACTAAGAAATTAATTAATTCAAGTTAAATCTTAATCAATTTTAGAATGCCAATAAAGTCTTTTGGTTGTTAGTGATAATATGTTTAATAGGGATTTGCAAAAATTTGATAATTCAGCGCAAAATTTTACAATTTTATTATGATGCATTTGTAGTTTTTTTTTCAAAATTTAATTGGGAATATAAAAGTTCATATTTAATATTGAGAAGTATTAGTTCTAATAGTTTTAGGAATTCGCAAGTTTAATTTCTTATTTTGCAATTTCGTTGTGATGTATTTGTGCAACTTATTTTCCTAATTTAATAAAGAACACAAGTGTTCACTTTTAATATGAAAAGTATCAAGTCTAATAGCCCTAAAGATTTGCAAGTTACGTTCCCAATTTTATAATTTTGTTGTAATGAATTTGTAATTTGTTTCTTAAATGTTAATATGTAATGTAGATGTTTATATTTAATATTGAAAAAAAAATTAAGTTTATTTTTTATTACTTGCCTATTGCTTATTTATTAATAAAATAAATAGATCCTTCATTTTGTTCAATGCCTATTGTTTATTCTTCAATCCTAATAAAATTTTAAAAATAAGTTATAAATACATCACAATGAAATTGTAAAATTGAGAGTTTTTGTAAATTTTTAAAGATATTAGACTTATTACTTCTAAAGGACCAAAAGACTTTGTTAGTATTCTAAAATTAATTGAAATTTAATTTGAATTAATTGATATTTTTGATACTTAATTGTTGCTCTCGCTATTCTTTAATGAAAATTGGGAAGAAAACTTTTTTTTTGGTATATTTATATTGATATTGATTCTATTTTTTCAAGTAATAATTAGGAAAATCAATATATATATATATATATATAACAATATTTTAAGCCACCTTTTCAATGCTCATAAAGCTGTGGCTAAAAGAAAAATGAAAAAATTTCAATGAAGACACCTTGATCACACTTATTTATATTCGAAACTCCTAATTTTTTTAAATTTTATTGCATTTTAGAGGCACTGATTTGAGATTAACTTTTTAAGAAAAATGACAAAATTTTCATTTATTTAAATTAATATTAGAATTGCTCTACTTTACTTGTTAATTATTTTATTTCATTTATTTCTTTGCTTACAAAATATTGTTAATTGCATTACTTCACTTGTTTATTTCCCTATAATGAAATCAAGTGAAAGTCTAACAATGAACAAGTAAAGTAGGGCAATGAATAACAGTCTGTAAGTGAATGAAAAATATACAGTAGGAAAATTCGGATATTAATTTCAATAAAAGGCAATTTTGTCATTTCCTTTAGAAATTTAATATTAAATCAGTACTTCAAAGACTGAACTTCAATTTTAGAAATTTAGAAGCTTTGAATTTAAATAAGTATAGTCAAAGGGTTTTTTTTTATTAAAATTATCTCAAAAAAATTTAGGCTTGAATATTGGACTGCATGCCATAATTTCTACTTTACTCCTATTTGTTGGGCTCATTCCAATCAACGTCTCTCCTCTCCTAAATCAAATCTCTTCCTAGTTACTGTTGAAAACCTAGAAGGAGATTTTGGTAGTAGTAGTTCCTCATATTTTGGAAATCGCCAAGACTGAATTCAAACTTTTCACAATAGCAATATTAAGGTGGACATCCTTGATTTTAAGGGAAAGCTTTAGCTTGATGACTATGTTGATTGGCTACAAATAGTGGAACACATATTTAAGTTCAAAGAGGTGCTCGACAAGCAGAAAGTTAAGATTGTGGCTATCAAACTCAAGAAGCACGCATCCATCTAGTGGGAAAACCTGAAGAAAAAGCGTGAGAGAGAAGGAAAGACCAAGATCTAGACTTGGGAAAAAATGAGAAAAAATGAAGCGTGAGCTCATGAGGAAGTTTTTTCCTATACACTATTACCAAGATAACTTCATCCATTTGTAGAATTTACGCTAGAAAATGCTATCTGTAGAGGAGTATACTTGAGAGTTTGAAAAGCTTATGATGAAATGTGACATTTAGGAGAAGGAGGAGTAAACCATAGCTCGATATCTAGGAGGGTTAAACATGGCTATTAGCCATTAGGTGCAGTTGCAACAATACTAGACTCTAGACAAAGTGATTCGACTAGCAATCTATATTAGGAAACAAACCCTTAGGATGGCCTCATGCTAGCCGTCTTCATGGGCTAAGGATTTCCCCATTGCTTTTAGAGCTCAAGCCTAGCGTCCTACCATTTCCAGCAATCCCCTACTAAAGGTTAGAGAATTTTGGTCTAAGACAATTTGATACTTCAAATGCTAAGGAATGGGTCACATTGCTTCGAGGTGTCCTAACCACAAAGTCATCACCAACATAGAAGGAGACGCATATGGTACATCAGAGACTGTGGAAGAGGAAGAATTTGTATTCGACACCTAAGAGCCAGCGTATGATGAAGAGTTTGTACCTACTGACCATAGAGATGTTGGTGGTTTGGCATAACTTGTACACAGCCTAAGCAAAGGAAGAGCCTTGGCTCCATCATAATATCTTCCATACCTGTTGCATTGCTCAAGGGAAAGTGTGTGATGTCATTATTGACAATGGAAGTTGTGAGAACATAGTGTATAACTACATGATGGAAAAGCTGAAATTGCCTGCTCAAAACCATCTCGTCTTGACAAGCTCTAGTGGTTTAACAAAGGTAGTAAGGTAAATGTTTCTAAACATTGTTTGGTTAGTTTTTCCATTGGTAACAAATTTCAGGATGAAATGTGGTATGATGTTATGCCAATGGATACCTATCATCTACTCTAAGGAAGACCTTAACAATATGACCGACATGCATATCATGATGGCCTACAAATACCTATTCTTTCAATAAGGATAGAGTGAAAATTAAGCTAGCACCTTTGTTGCTCGAAGAGTATAGTCGGAGCAAGCAAGAGTCCAAGCCATTGGTGTCTTTAGTAACCAGAGAATAGTTTAAAGTGACAAAAGTAAAAGTCCTAGCTTTGAGCTTTATCCTGGTACTTGAAACTAATGCTACAGTTTCTACTATCTCAACAAACGTTCAACAACTATTAGCTGAGTTTCTGGATGTGATACCAGATGACATTCCATTTGGATTGCCACCGATGGGACATACAACATGCCATTGATTTTATTCCAAGTGTCATCATTCCCAACAAGCCTATCTATAGAATGAGTCCCCAGGAGCATGCAAAGGTTTATAGGCAAGTTGAAGAGCTATTGAAGAAAGGACTTATTCATGAAAGCATCAGTCCATGTGCCATACCTATATTACTAGTGACCAAGAAGGATGAAAATTAGAGAATGTCCATTGATTGCTGAGCAATCAACAAGATCACTATCAAGTATTGATTCTCGATACCCCTTCTTGATGATATGTTAGACTAGTTATATGGAACTATTTTGTAATGATCTTAAATTTTAAATAAAAAAAAATTTCTCCTAATTATACTTTATTTAAATTAGTTTTATGGTAAATGGAGAGTCTTGAATTAGTGGAACATATGCTTATAGCTTATTTGAAGGTCTAGAGTTTGAATTCTTTTGAGCTATAGGTTAATTTTATTTAGTTTAAAATTATAGAAAAATTTTCAAAATGCTGTGTCTTTTATGTTATTAAAGAAAAGTGTTGTTTCCTCTCTTATAATTTTCACAATTTCCTAATATTTAAAATTTTATTCTTTTCTGTCGGTCAAACACACGCACCAGGAGAAAAATTCTGGATCCTTCATTTCTCTTCAATTTTTTTTTCTTGTGGTCTCTCACTGCTGTGCTTCCAGTCACCGACTTCCCCTTCTCTTATTCCCTATTTGGTTGAATCATGTGGAGACCGAGAGAGAGAAGCTTTGAATTCAAGTCCCCTATTATTCTCCGTCTTTTTCGTTCTCCTTCCCCTGCTGTTGAGTCAGTCACCGATTAGTTTTGCTATGGGTTTGCCACTATTGAGGTTTGATTTTTGAGTTCGTGGTTCCCTATACTTCCATCGGTCTTTTCTTGATTCTGTTTCTCATATTCATCTCTGTGCTTTTTGTGTGGTGGGCTGTCAGACATTCTTCTTCTTCCCTTTTCATTTTTTCTGAAGCAACTCATGTTGCTACCGATGTTACTAACTTGAGGTAAGGATTTTGGAGTTCTCTTTCATGCTGATTCTGTGAGAGTGTATGTAGGATGCTGTAATAGTGATTTCTCTTCCTAGCCTTGCCGTTGCTTGTGGCTCTGTTTAGAGTAGGATCTGAGTAAACTAAAATTTAAAGGTGAAGTGAATATTTCTAACAAGTAATTTTGATGTGGTCGTTTTGGGTTATTGTCAATGGAGAATAATATGAAATTAGTTCTTCACCTGTAATTTCTCTTGGCAAATGCATATTCTATCTTCTCGTTTAAAACGTCATTATGTGAACATGGAATTGAATTTCTATTTCTCATCCTCTATTATCGTTCCTCTTAGATGTATGGTCTATTATGTAATTTCCTAAAACTATGACAATCTTTTATGGAATTTGAAATTCATGAACTAATATCTTGCATATGGGGATTATGCTCTTGCACGTTGTATACATAGTTGAAAGTGCTGACTTGATAACCCTTGAATGGCACCTTTCTTTTGCTCCACTTTACCCTTTGCTCATGTCCCATTATCCTGATAGTTTGTTAGGAAGTCTGAATTGTTCAAATTATTATTATAAAAGAACTTTTAGAAAGGGAATTAAAGCAAAAGACACTCGGTAGTTTGTGATGTTTTATTAAGCACTGAGGAAGGCATAAACTAGATGGGAAGGTTTGTCTTTCGTTCTTATTGGATTATTGTGAAGTTAATAATTTAAAAAATTAAAAAAAATTTTGTTGGCTATGTATATATGTAGAGTTGTGATGTTATTTGGAATTAATTTAAATGTTACTAATTGTTTGAGAAAATTAATTGACATGTGAAATTGAAGGAGGTAAAGAACTTATGAGGATGAAAAGAACCTTGTTGATTGTCGATGGTTAGCATATTAAACACATATGTTTTTATAGTAAGAAAAGGATAAATAAGTGATCTTAGAATTTTGATTGATTGATTAGGAAAATTAATGGCACTCTTGGAATTGAGTTTGAAGTTAAAGTGAAGCAAGCATTAAAATTATTGAAAAACTCTTGGGTAAGTGGATAGCGTCCCAACTAATTTTTCAATAAAAATTTCCTTTACTAAATAGTACATTTTTTATACAAATTGTTTTAATATCAATGATGTGTTTGTTGAATAGTTTGTTTATCAAATTTTTTATTTTGTGAAATTACCTTTATCAGTTCTGAAATTTTAATTGATTAATAACTACAAGTTTGGATTTTGATTATGAGATTTCATTCTATCAAATATTGGATTAATACAGATAATGATTCATGCGAGTTTGACTTTGAAAATAAAAAATTTATTTACTACCAATGATTTTCTCGCATGTTTGAAACTGGATTTAAAATGGACTTATTACATAACACTAGTTGCTAGCGGCAGTTCTGTTAGCCCTTAGCACGCTATGGGTATGACTAGCTAGTTCGACTTTCATGAGCATTGCACTCACGTTTGTTATTTATGAGTTTCATACCTGCATTTGATTTCATGGCTTTGAGCTACGTTTGGTTAGCATTACCCTTGTGGACTATGTGTCCACGTTTGTTTTCATGGCATAAGTTGCGTTTGGTTACTTATCTTCGTGGACTGTGTGTCCACGTTTGTTACTTGTTCTGATAAGTCCCTATAATTATGAGTTTTTAATTATTTGATGGATCTATTTTTTTCATTGGTTTTGATTACTGACATATTTTTATAAATATTTTATGCAATTATTTGCTTTATTAAAATTACATGATAATGACGTTTGATATGATACTTTAATGAATCAAGAATTTATTTAAAACTACATAAAGTGCTTTTGTGATGAAATTTATTAAATATTTGTTTGCAAAAATTGTTATTTCTAGCACACATAATTATGTTAACCTTTCTTTTTATATACATTTAATTATTTATTGTTGGGATGCTATTTACTAAAAATTTTAGTCTCAGATTTATCATTTGAAGCGGATCCTATTGCTGACCTCTGAGGGGCACACAACTGTTATCGATGAAATTTTATTAGCACTATTTTCCTTTTGTTGTAAATATTTAAATTCATGTATTTTATTGGAAGTAAGGTTAGATGCTCCACGTAGCCTATAACTAGAATTCTATTTTGATATATGTTATCTGCTAGCTGGAAGGAGTTAATCTCCTGATTGATACTATATTTTGTGTAAGATAGTATGTTGTAGAATTTTTGGAAGATCCTATTTATTAAGGAGGTTTTGCTTAAATTTATATAAAAATATTGAAACTTTTATTATAATGATTTTTTATATCATAATTTTTAATACAAATTTAATTATGTTTTAAAAATAGAAAGATTTCTCAATTTAGGGCTCAAGGGATGTGTGATAGAGTTCACATCCTGTGTCGGTCACCCTTTAATTTCAGAGTGTGATAGATTAGTATCAGAGCCTATGTTTTTATGGTTTTGTGGAGTAAGGATTTTTTTTTGGAGTCCCACTTATTATTATGAACTCGAGCATGATAATAATTGAGGCTTCATTAAAGGTCTTTTCAGATATCCCAAAGAGTCATTCATTTCCTTATTTACTGTGCTTTTTATATAGTTACTGCATCTTGAATTAAATACTTGTTATGTTTCTTTGTATAGAGAGATTGTCTCTTACACAGTGTTCTTTCGATAAAGCTCTAGTTATGGTAGAGCATTTGATAGTTCTACTCCACACAAGGAATTGCCCCTCGTGGTTGAGGGCAAAGTTATAAGCAAGCCTGGATTAAAGGTGGTAGACCCTATAGGCATATTTAGGAAATTTTATCTCAAATTTAGCCTTTAAAATCTTAAATCTCTTAAGGGTGTTTTGTTATCTACGCATGCTACAAGAGATCGAATTTATATTGCCCAACAATCCAAGACACCAAAACTCATTATACCTAGGTTTAGATACTCTAATCTACCCCCATTAACTCTATTTGAGTCAACAAATTCAGACTCATAATTTATATGGACCGAAATTCCACTTCCACTATCAAACCCTAACCATAAACTCATAAATGTGAAAGAAATGGGGAGATTAATAAGTGTGATACTTACCTTAGGTGTTTGTAGCCTTTAAAATACTCTCAATGTCATCCACAAGTAAACCCTATTAGAGCATTAGTGTGCTTCTCTGTTTCTCTCTTTTCTCTTCTTTCTATTTCTGTCTCATTTCACGTCTGATAAACTGTAAAAAATGGCCATACGCCATAGGGGACGCACAATGCGCCACGGTGCATGGCACAAAGAGATCCTTCTTTCTCTCAAAAATGTTTGTGCACTGCAGTGGATGATCCACACGCAGCGGCGTGTGGCACAGCAACATCAACTCTTCCTTTTCTTCTCCTTTTGATCCTTGGGTGGCCCGCCTCGATACCGGACCCACAATTAGGGTTGAAATACCATCAAATATGATTATTAGACCTCTCTGGCCATACACTACTTTAACTTACTTAATTACCCTAATTAGGTTTAATTAATTAGGAAATTAAAACTTAGGATGTTACACAAACACCTATTCTTTTATGAAAGATGGTGTCAAGTTCACACTAGCATCTCTACCACCCAATGAGATTACCCAATTTTCAAGGGAATCTAGCACCTCTAATCTATTAGTGTCTTTGATGATTAAGGAGGAATTTAAGGTGATGAAGTTTGAAGCTTAAATGATGAGCTTTATTCTAGTTCTTGAGATGAATGACGAGTTTGCTAGTCCACAAGGAGTCATTCCATTACTTTGTAAACTTCCAGATGTGATATCTAATGAGATACCACCAGGGTTGCCTTTTATGCGAGACATACAGCATGCAATTGACTTCATACCAGGAGCAGTCATTCCTAACAAGTCTGCCTATAGGATGAGTCCCCAAGAATATGTCAAAGTCCAAAAGCAAGTTAAAGAGTTGTTGAAGAAAGGATTGGTTTGAGAAAGTATTAGCCCTTATGCTATACTTGTTATTCTAATACCAAAGAAAGATGGGAGTTAGAGAATGTGCATTGACTGCCAAGTTGTCAACAAGATCACTATTAAGTATTGGTTTTTGATACTTTGGCTCAATGATATACTAGACTAGTTGCATGGTGCCATTACCTTTTTCAAATATTGACCTTAATAGTGGATACCATCAAATTGAAATTTAGCCAGAAGATGAGTGGAAGGTTGCTTTCAAGACAAGAGATGGCTTGTATGAGTGAAAACTGATGCCTTTTAGGTTAACAAATGCCCCTAACACATTTACACACTTGATGAATTAGGTATTGAGACCCTTCATTGAAAAATTTATTGTTGTGTACTTTCATGATATTCTCATTTACATTGAGAGTCAAGAAGAATACTTAGATCACTTGCGGCAAGTTTTGCAAGCCTTACAAGAACATAAGCTTTATGCTAATATCAAAAAGTGCACCTTTCTCACTAATGAAGTTGTGTTCTTGGGGTACATTATTACTGCAGAGGGTGTTTGAGTTGATCCAAGCAAAGTTGCAGCCATTAACAGTTGGTTAATTCTAATATCTATCCAGGAGGTTTGAAGCTTTCATGGATTAGCTTTTTTTTATAGGAGGTTCATCCATAATTTTAGCTTTATTACTACACCACTTACAGATTGTACTAAAGAAGATAAACTTCAGTGGACAGAGTAAGCTTAGAAAAGCTTTGAGGAGCTTAAGAAGAAGTTGACTGAAGCTCCAGTCCTAGCTCTTCCTAATTTTGACCAAGTATTTGAAGTTAGTTGGTGCTGTCTTAAGTCAGGAGGGACATCCCATCATATTTTTCAGTGAAAAGCTTAATGATGCTAAGCTTATATATTCTACTTATGACAAAGAGTTCTATGCCATTATCCGAGCTCTCCAATATTAGAGTCAATATCTCCTGAATAAAGAGTTCATACTCTTTTATGATCGTGAGGCACTCAAGTATTTGAATTCTCAATGGAAGATCAACCGTAAACATGCCCATTAGAGTGAACTCTTACAGCCTTATCTATTCCTTACTAAGCATAAGGTTGAAACTTTGAACTCCATAGCTGATATTCTTAGCCGTCGACATGTGCTGCTCACAACAATGTAGACCAAAGTTGTTAGGTTTGACCTTGTTAAAGAGTTGTATTAGGATGATTTTGATTTTCTAGGACTGTGGGAAGTAACTTCAAATCAACGTTTCCACCAGTTCTACAGATATGATGGGTTTCTCTTTTGAGGCAAAGCCCTATGCATTCTATAGGGTTCCTTGAGAGAAGCCATAATTTAGGAAGTATATGATGATAGATTAGCTGGACATTTCAGACAGGGTAAAACAACTAATCTAGTGAAGGAGAACTTTCACTGGCCTTGATTTGAACGGGATGTCAACATGCATATACAGAGATGTAGAATTTGCTACTTGGCCAAATTCAAGGGTCAGAATATAGGGTTATACATGCCTTTGCCTATTCTAGAAGCACTTTGAGAAGATGTGAGCATGGATTTTATTTTGAATTTACCACGAACTTAAAGGCAAAAAGATTTGTTATGGTAGTTGTAGATCGTTTCTAAAAAATGGCTCATTTCATTCCATGTCAGAAGACTAATGATGCTGTTCAAGTAGTAGATTTGTACTTTAAAGAGATTGTTCATCTTCATGGCATTCCCAAGACTATCACTTCTAATCATGATGTGAAGTTTCTCAGCCACTTTTGGTAGACGCTATAGAAGAAGATGGAAACTAAGCTCCATTATAGTAGTGCTAGTCATGCCCAGACAAATGGTCAAATTGAAGCTGTAAATAGGATTCTTGGGAATCTTCTTTGCAATTTTGTGGGGATGAATTTGAAACAGTGGGATTTCCTTCTTACTCAAGTTGAATTTACCTATAATAACTTAGTCAACAAAGCAACTAGGAAGTGTCCATTTGAAGTTGTTTATGGCACTAATCCCCTTAGTCCGTTAGACTTGACCCCTTCACTTGATAAGCATCATATAGTTTTGATGTTGACCAAAGGGCTAAGAAAATTAAGAAGTTGCATGAGCAAGTTCGTGAGCAAATCTAAAAGCAAAATTTGAGATACAAAGCTTAACGTGACAAGCATTAGAGATAAAAAACTTTTAATATGGAAGACTTAGTTTGGATACATCTATGAAAGGGATGATTTCCTAGACAACTAAATGCTAAGCTGTCCCCAAGAGTTAATGGTCCATTTAGGATTGTGCAAAAGATTGATAACACTGCTTATAAGGTGAAATTGCCTGGTTCTTATGGATTGTTTGCCACCTTTAATGTTACTGATCGATCCCCTTACACTGACGATGATGCCAAATTTAACTCGAGGGCGAGTTTCGTTCAACCTGGGGAGGATGAAACGGAACAACAATAGCAATGAAGGAACGGGAAGAAACATGTGGAGGAGCAAAAACCGTCGTCCATTGGGTCACCACCATTAACACAAATAATAAAGCAATTGTAACTTGCCATTTATTTCCCTTTGCTCCATTTCAGACTTGGAATAGTATAAATAGCATAGTGTCTCTGTGTACTGCCATGTCAGATTGAAAGCAATAAATAAGAGTTTGTTTCTCATTCTATTTCTGAGCCAGGTTGATTGATCACGAGAGAACAACTTAGGTCTCGTTCGGTTTCTAAAAAGAAATGAAATGGAATAAATTAAAAAAATTAAGATAAAAATGAACTAAATCACCCTTCCTCTTATGGTAAGCATAATAAAACTCATTAATATATACTACAAATGTGGAAATCATCATACCCTTTAAAAATATCGTAAATCATGATTCTCAACTCCATAAACTAAATTACTCCACTTTCTTAAGAATGTGTTCTATTTTCTTTAATCATATTATTTTAACCTTAATTTTTTCAATACATTCCATTCTAATCATGCGTACTGTGAAATTGTGATAGTCTCTCCTTCCTTGAATGTAGATCTCTTTCCTTCCTATATCATGCATTGCTGGGGCAATGTCTCAGAACTAGGAAACGACGCAGGAAATTGTATCTCCTGTCCAAAATTACACTTTGCATCAAATTATTGGTTGACCTCAATATTAAGAAGGCAATTAATTACGCATTTCTATACTTCCACTAGTTAACTTGAAATCTTTCATATTTGCCAATTTATTGTGAAAGCACATATCCCGGTAGACAAGTCAAAATCCTTCTATGAGAGTTTTCTGCGTTTATATTATTTTATATTTGTGTTTTATATTTATTAAAAAATTATAAAATTTATAAATTTATCTTATCATCAATATGAGTAATGCAGATTTAATATGGATTGACCAATTTAGTATTAAAATTATTTTTAATTTTTATAAATTAATTATCTATATGTATTTTGAACAATCTAGATTTAATATTAATTTTTTTTAGAATTCTTCTATTTTTTATTTTAGTAAATATACTATTAAAAATATAAAAAAAGATAGCCTTCAAATTATCACTTTAGTTAAACAAATTTTAAGAAAAATTTTTGAATTAAAAATTTTAAATTTTGACTATGAAGAATATATGAGATAGTTAATTTATAAAAATTATAAAAATAGTTAATATTAAATTGGATAATCCAAATTAAATCTACATTATCCAAATTATTAATAAGATATATTTATTATACTTTTATAATTTTTATTTTGATAAATTTAAAATAAGAATATAAAATAAAACTTGTAAATTTGAACAATCAAGATATTTGTCACCTGTCCGTTCAGAAAAAAAAAAAAAAAAACAGATATTTGTCACCTGACGAGCCCTAAAGCCGGACGCCAGCTACCCCATGCAAGGACTGTTAGGTGTCCTTGAAAAAATTTTGTTCAATTGGGTGGAAAAATTATTCAAATTTGCTTTAGTAGCATATTGGACAACACAGTAAGCCCTTTTTGACAAGAATCAGATAAAACAAGCAAATGTCATAGTAAAGCTTCTTCATGAAACGTGGCATACCTTTTATTAAAGGGCAACTTGAATTCCATTGAAACTCAAAACCTTTTGAGAATAAATTTAACCTATAACCTCAACGTAACAAAGAGAATAAGAAAAATACTTGTACATTTAATCCTATATATACTCTTTTTTTTTTATTTTATTATCTGGTATCTGGAGAATCCTTGGAGTATTACCACCCTCACCTAGACTAATTCAAAAAGACATGTAATTTTTTATATATTATTTATTCCATTAATATTATTCACACCTTAAAATTAAATTCACTTGTTTAGATTTGTTTGGATAAAAATAACTAAAATAATCTTAGCCTAAAAAAAAACATTCAACAGTTTATAAATTAGATGTGTTTAAATCCTCTAAAGTTGAGATGTATCAATTTTTATGAAGTTTTCTTTTTTTTTTTAGTATGTTTCATAATTTTATTATTTTTATAAAATATAAAATACTATCTTCCCTTCTCTAAAAGGAAACCTTTATTAAAATTCTTAGACCTGGATTTAAATCCAAATTACGCAACCAACACAGGAAAAAAAAATGTTCATAGTGGCTAGATTTAAAAATGCTAGACCAACAAGAAAAAGATTAACTTTAAATGATACATATTATCCATAAAACGATACCCCATTTGAATGAATGAATAAATAAACAATTGTGCATAAAAAAAAATGGTGATAATGCTACTACTATACATAAGATTTATTTGATGTTTACAGTCATATTTTGCTTTTCATATTTACGTAATCTGTTTGTCTGTGCCAACAAGTTTATGAATGAGGAGGTTCCTAGACATTGGCGGGAACGAACTGGAACCATTGACTCCGAGGATCATCCAAACACAAAGAATCCTCGTTACGAATGCAGATACATTTGGCAGTGACGATGGCCGATGTGTTGGAATCTTTCTGCAAGCACAAGTGATGATCATTCTCCTGCTTAATACCCAAATGAAGCTTCGAGAGAGAAAGGGATTTCCAAGCACTTTTGTGGCTGTTGCAGTTATGGCCAGCAGAGACAAGCACAGGAAGGCCTTCACCATTTGCACTTAGGCACTTGTCGGTGCCAACCAATAGGATTTGGTTTCCTTTTTTGGCATGGTGCCATCTGCTTTTGTTTTCACAGCTTCCTAATTCAACCTCGTCCTTCTCGTTCACAGTCACACATTGCCCACTTAGAGGGTGGTACAATATAGAATGTTGTGGGAGTTTGGAACCAGGATCTACATTATTGTAAATGTACATGTAATTAGTGTTATAATTGCTACTTATTAAAAAAGTGAACTTTGAAACATGGACTCCAAACTTGGAGGTTGGAGCCATAAAATGAAGATAGAAAGTTTACCTTGGTTCGTCCTTTGGAGAAGTTGAAGCACCTGAGTTAAGTTAGGATTTTTTAGCTGATTCCAAGATGAATCCAACACTCCAAAGGTATCTTCAACGTCCACTCGCTCCTCTCTCATGTAATAACTTCCTTGCAGGGTCCACAAGCCCCAGTCCATGTCTCTTCCCGCAAGGTATGTCTGAATGCAAGTCAAGAACTTGAGATCTTCCTCAGAACCCCCAGTTTGATCAAACCCAAACTCAGTAAATATCAAAGGAACGGCATTCTCGCCCGTGGTCACGAACCCAGCTCTGTAATCTATGCCCTTTGCGCTTTGGGCACAGATTCTGTTCAATGGTTGCTTCGTCCATATGCCGTCTAATTTTAGGGTTCCTATCCCGGACCACGAGTACAAATGAGTCTCGAACACCAGCTTCTTACCTATGTCTAGATTCAGGGCTTTTTTCCGCAGAAATTGAAGTTCGGTATCGTAGTTCAATCCTGAGATCACCACTAGGACTTGTGGGTTCGCTTTGTGTATGGCTCTGGCTGCGTGGCTCATATACTTGTACCAATCTCCCTGATTTTGGCGTGGACCGTGTAGCTCATTCCTCAAGCTCATTGCTGCCACCTGTTGTGAATATTACATGCATCAGTATTATCCTATGTCCACCCTATCTTTTTGTTTATATATTTTAATAATAATATATGGAATCGGTAAATGAGTTCCATTGAATGAAGCTCGTCATGCATGTAGTTATACATCAGGAAAGAATAGAGAAATAAAGATGGACTGAAAATTAAGGCAGAAGACATACAGCGGAATTGCCAGCAAAATGCTTGGCAGCTAGGGTAAGCCCTTGTGTCCACTCCTCGGGATCAAAGTGGCGATCATGGAAAAACCCATTCTCATCATCATCGTTGCAGCACCATTTGGGTTTGCTCACATGGTTATCCAGCAGAACCCTAACCTTGTGAGCCCCAAGCTCACGAACCACAACTTCAAACACCTGCACGTGAGTCATCTCCAAGAACGAAGGGTTATTTTTCTCCATGCCTTGGATGGCGTCTGGTAAGTCCAAATGAAGAAGAGTGTCTCCAACAGTATCATTGCCATGACGCGTCCACATGTGAATGGCGTATGTGAGACGAACGCAATTGAACTTGTGTTGAGCGATCTGAGCCACTATATGCTTCAGTGGCTGCTTATGAAAACCCTCAGGGATCATAGGCTCTAGATGACCTGCCCAGTTCACACACGCGAATTTGGCTCTGCGTCCTGTGGATTCGTCCAAGATCCACTTGTTCTGGGTTGATAGAGGGTAAGAACTGGAAAGAAGACATGAAGAAGCGAGTAGAAGAAAAATGATGAAGAGGGATTTTGAAGTTAATCGTAGCATCTTGTGTGAGGGTGCGAGACTTGGATTGCGCAATTGATCGAACAGAGGATGAGTGAGTAGTTCTTTTCTATGGCTTTTATAGGGAACATTTTAAACCGATGGGCAAAGCAAATCATTCAGATTGGCTATGAATTATAATACTTATCCTAATCTACTTCCCATTATATCATTCAGCGAATTAATGACACGGAATATTTTTGCCATTATCAGTAATAGATTTTCATATCTATCAAGTTCCAATCAAATCCAGTTGAATCTAAGGGAAATCATTTTATCAAATTCTATTATATTTGTTTAAGCTTCAAAAAATATCAAATTTGAAAAATAAAATATATTTAAATTGCAGAAAATAAATATGATACAGTTGATGAAAGATAATATTATAAATATTGGAAGATAGATAATAACATCGTAAAATTTTAAAATAACTAAACAATGAGTCATTTTTTAATTTTTATAAACATAAATCCACAAAGATATCATAAGATTTGAAAGTCACTAAATAATAATTATTTTTATTAGTGTAAATAAACATAAAAAATATGTTATACATTTTATAAAATATTTTATAAAATAAATTTATTTTCTTATAGAATATATAAATTATCTAAAAATAACTTATTTTCTAAGTTTAAATCAATGTGCCCTAAATTGTTCATTATATTGTATTTTTTATAATTTGATATTTTTATTTGAAAGATAATTTAAATTTACAAGAAGTTAATTTTTCAACCAACCGTCTAACCCTAACACTGACGGGAAGCTAACCCGGCCCCAACACTTTCTATGAAGATCATAATGACTTTAATTTAAAGGAAATAATGCAAATACCTAGATATGAAGCTATACATTTAAGTAAATTATATAATTATACATTTGTAAAGATATCTGCACTTTCATGTAAATCTACTTTTCTCTCACAACATATTTGCACTCGTAGAACGCCACTGCTTTAGTATTACATTGACTGAATTGACACTACAAAAAAAAAAAAAAAAGCTGATTAATGAGGGAAACAAATTCATTAGTAAAAACACTATCACTAATTTGTTAGCACTAGAATTTGCAATTCCATCACTAATTAGTGACAGAATAATAGAATAATGATAGAAAATTTCTTTCACTAAATAAAGATAAGCTATTTTGACTTTACGATATATACATTCTATTGCAAATTTTTTAACAGACTTATTCTGTTGCAAATGTTTAGGTTACCTAAAAACATCATTACTACATCACCTGGTGGATCAATGCTATATTACCACTGCCTTATCACCTAGTGAACTCGTGCCATCTCAGCATCACTTCACCGCCATGTCATTTGTCACTGTCATGTCAAATATTATTATCTTTAATTGTGCATGGCACAGCTTGAATTTGCAATCTCGCACTCCCTAATGTCTTTACGTCCACCTAATTGTTAATTGAGTTAAAAGAAATCTTTATTTAATTGATAAATTAAATATATCATAATTAATCCCACACACACATATATGAATAAATATATTATTTAAATTTACTTATTTTTTAACATTATATTTATTAATACAGAAAAATTAATTATATATAACAATGTTTTTATTATATTTTATTTTAAAAAATTATTTTTGATAATAGATTTAATATTAAATTGAAAAAATATTTTATTATCATTATATATTATATTATAATTTGTATCTATATAATATATAATATTTTAAATTTTTATTTATTAATATTTTTTTATTTTATTTTTGTTTGTCAATCATAATAATTAAGTATACAATTTAAATTATTATTATTAATATACAAATAATTTTAAATTTTAAATTTTAAAATATTATAAATTGTAATTTTTAAATTATTTATTTATATCATAGTAATAAATATATATAAATATATATTATAAATAATTAAAAATATTTACATGGAGTTAGTGATAGAATTATGTTCGAAAGGTTTGTGATGAAATTTTTTATTGCAAATTCTGTCACTAAATTAAAATAAAATATCCTAATTAGCGACATAATTTTTTGTCAATAAATTCTATAGCTAAACATTTCTGATGGATTAGTGGCAGAATAATAACATAATTTTAGCGATGAAATGTTTGTTGCTAATTTAGTGATGAAATTAGCGATAGAGATTTATCCCATTGCTAAGATTTGAAAGCCACTAAATAATAATTATTTTTATAAGTTCAAGTAAACATAAAAATAAGTTCTACTTTTTATAAAATCTTTATAAAATAAATTTATTTTCTTATAAAATATATAAATTTTCTAAAAATAATTTATTTTCTAAGTTTAATCAAATGGGCCTAAGTTGTTCATCATATTTATTTTTATAATTTGATATTTCTATTCGAAAGATAATTTAAATTTAAAATAAGGTAACTTTTTTAAACTAACCGTCTTACCCTTACACTGATGGGAAGCTATAACCCGGCCCCAACTCTTTCTATGAAGATCACAATGACTTTAATCTAAAGGAAATAATGCAAATACCTAGACATGAAGCTATGCATTTAAATAAAATATATAATGATATATCTGTAAAGATATATGCACTTGCACGTAAATCTACTTTTTCTCTTAGAACATAGTTGTACTCGTAGAAAACTACTACTTTAGCATTACATTGACTGAATTGATCCTCCTATCTCATTCTAAAACTGAAGATTTTTGCATACGCACTTTTGTCAAAAAAAAAAAATTGTATTGTGGTTTTGTTTCTCGGGAATTTTGATTATGGTATTTGAATTATGAAGATTAGAGATCTGGGGACTCAACCCCCTTGCTATAAGGAATTATAGAGAGAGAGAGTGTGTGTGAGTGTGTGTGTTCGCGCGCGCTAAGCTCAGTTGAGTTTTATGGGTGGGGGAATGGCATTAATTAAGTGTCTTAAAAATAGATTTATTGCAATTTAGGTCTAAACAAATTTAATATTACTCTACACGCTTTGAGGCCCTTATTGCAATATTTTTTTCACATCAAAAATACAATTTTGCCCTTTGTTTGATTTAAATTTGAAACCTATGTGAACCTTCAAGCAACAGAATAAATCATGTATGACACAATATTCATTATGCACAAAACAATGTCCACGCATGATGATCTTTCAATCTGCAGGAAAAAAAAAAAGAAATAATTCATGAAAGATGATCTTTCAATGAAAAGCAGCAACGAAACATTAATTGAACCAAAATATGTAGCCTCCCCAGCATCATTCTAACACACCCACAAGAGTCGCAAGGCAAGTATGATCCCCATAAATTAATTCTTAATAGGGCACTGAAAGGTCATGTATTATCATTTTTCAATTTTACCTCTTATAATTTAATTTTAATAGGAGTAAAGTTGATTTTTTTTTAAAATTTTAATACATTTTAAATGAATTAACTGTCATTCCTTGGCTTCAGTGAAGTTGTTGAAAGTGTCTCATAATAAAAACTAGAGAAAGTATTATTCCTATATTTTCATATCACTTTTCCTAATTATTGTTTGCATAGGATATAAGAGAGTCATAAATTCTAAATGAAAATATATAATTAACATTAATACTTAATGGGAAAAATAATGTCTGGTTACATGATCTATGATTGCCCACATCACTGGTGGCTCACTAAAGGGCCCATTGACTAAGTAAATACAAGTTTGATTCTGGTATCACTTTATTATAGAGCCATTATTCTTTTTTTTCCAAAAAACTAGTTCAGCGTGGTCTATAGCACAATTGTTTATATGGCCAGATCCTCTTAGTCTCAGAGCATAACAATATGCTCTGAAATACCACACTTTCATTTAATTCATTGTTCAAATTAAGCAATTAACTATTTGTAAATATTTTTTGATCTTGTACTTTTAACAACCTGGCTTACGAGGAAATGTTAACTATTTGTAGGTAAATTTTGTAACTGCAAGAGGGGAAGAAATGCCTCGGTTGTTTCCTTTGTGCCATAGTAGTTTATTTTAGGCATTTCTTGGCTACTTCAACGGTTTTTACTCAATTCACTCCAATTTATTCTTGGTCCCACCTGAATTCATGTGTCCTCTAATAAAATAAACTGATACTCTTTTTGAAGCCACGCATCATACATATTATACAATCATGAAGCATTACAGACCAATAGAGATGTCACCAGGTCGTTAATTACTCTGCCGATTCCCGGATTGTTCACCTGCACAAGAACTTTTACAAGGCTTCATTCATGCACGTCATGAGATTCATGAAAACTAGCGTGAACCAAAGAAGAACACTATCACACCAGAGCTATTAGTTCATTCAAAGTAACTAGTTCGATCCTAAACATGTACGCTTTCGCTAACTGAACAACAATCTTTGCTGAATCTATCATTGGAATGATGGGGCTCAAAGTCGTAGAGAACTTTGAAATAAAGAATTAACAAGAACAACTGAAAAGGAGAGGTATGTGGGGTCCTCTTCATTCTCTGCTACTTCGTTTGCGTATCTTTGATTCGCTAATTAATAATCTTGACAACATATGGTGAAAGCCATCGCCAAATGTTGTCTTAATTTGATTTATTTAAATCCGTTATGGCGAGGGCCTGTTGCCATAAGCATTCCTGGACACAGACAAACTGTGTTCGGGCATATTAAATTATTTTTTAATTAATAAAATAATAAATTATATAATTAATTTATAAAATTTTTTTATGGAGGCACTTACGGAGAGGGCCTGTCGCTAAAAGTATGTTTGGACGCACATACAATTAATGCGTTTGTGTTCAGGCATACTAAATTATTTTTTAATTTATAAAATAATAAATATATAATTAATTTTGTTAATTATTTTTTGTTGAAACACTTATGTCACCATAAGTAATGTGTCCATGTTCAAGCATATTAAATTAGTTTTTAATTTATTAAATATTTCATTATATAGTTAATTTGTAAATTTTTTTTTATGGAGGCATTTACGGTCACCATAAATACGTCTGGACACAAATACAATTAATGTGTTTGTGTTCAGGCATATTAAATTATTTTTTAATTTTTAAATAATAAATTATATGATTAATTTGTTAAGTTTTTTTGTTGAAGAGGACCTGTTGCCATAAGTATGGCTGAACACGTGTTCAGGCATATTAAATTAGTTTGTAATTTATTAAATATTAAATTATCTAATTAATTTGTAAATTTTTAATTGAAGACACTTATGGTGATAGGCCCTCGTCGCCTGTCGCCATAAGTATGCTTGAACACAGACCACAATTAATGTGTTTGTGTTCAAGCATATTAAATTATTTTTAATTTTTGAAATAATAAAATTATACAATTAATTTGTAAATGGCACTCATGGCGACAGTCCTACAAAAATAGGTTTTGATAGTATTTGAAATTTTAATCTTGTGACATTTAATAAACACTATAAATTTCAAAACTATAATAGATATCTCGTGGTATTTCATTAATTAATGAAACGTCATGAGATTGGCGTGAGAGTGAGGGTATTTAGTTTTTCAAATGCCACTTCTATTAGATCTTTTTTTTTTAAATTAGAGAGGTGGCATTTTTTCCTAAAACAAACACCACCTCTCTCATACCTCGGATTAACAGAGATGACATTTGTTCAAGAAAAAAATACCACCTCTCTCAAACTCAACTTAATAGAGGTGGCTTTTTTTTAAAAAAAAAAACACCACCTCTATTACTTTCTTTTGAAATAAAACGTGAAATAGGTGGCATTTGTAGGTCTTAAGATGCCACTTATTGTTATATTTTTTTATTCATACCACAATTGTGAATATTTTTAGGACTAACAACTCTAAATATTTAAAAAAAATTGTTATAATTAAAAAAACTTAAATTCAAATAGGTGGCATTTCTACTGGGTAGAAACACCACCTATTTAACTACAGAGGTGGCATTTGGTCATGAAGAAATGCCACTTCTTTAGTTCTTTTTTTTTTTTTAAAATAACATTAGGTGGCATTTCCTCAAGAAGAAATGCCACCTAATGTTTTTTTTTAAATTAAAGTTTTATAAATTCATTAGCCCAACTTTTAAATTAATACAAAAAATTGAATAATATATATCAATTAGTCTAATAGTTTACAAACAGTCCAGTTATATAATAAAAAGAAATAGCTTTGTGATGCCAACAAGAAGTCCATAACTACATTAATATAGCTAAGTTCTCCAAAGAGGTTGAAGACATATAATGAAAATTTTAAAAGTTTCTACATTAATAAACTATTTAATAATTACCTATCTTCTGGTGTCCTAAAGTCAAAACAAAAGATGACCATTCTTAAATTTGATCATAAATTTATTCATCACTATATTCCAAGCACTTTGTATTTTCATAGTATTACAAAATATATTAAAAAATGATATCATAAGCAACTAAAAATGATAAAATTAAATTGAGTTAAATTTTATACCTCAAATGAGATAGAAGTTTGACCATGAGTAATCATATCTTTCATGAATTCATAATATAGTAACCACAATCATTGTTATTTAGTTGAAAAAGGCACTAAAAAATTCACCAAAATATAATGTAAATTTATGACCGAAATAAATATATTGTCAATAATTTAATAATTCTCTGAAGTATAATTTATACCATGATTTTTGTCCATTAATAACCTTTAAAAATTCTTTATTTTTGGAAAAGGGGAGCTCTTTGTGACCTTGAAAACTGTTCAATGCCCTAATAAAATAGAAAAAAATTAATCAATATTAAGTGATGCAAATATATATAAAATTTTGTGTAAAATAATTCTTATAAGTATAAATATTTACTTATTGAATAACCTCAACATATTAGACTGATCCATTGGCATACCTTTAGATAGAGGATCCAAATAATAAATTAAAGGCAAAGAAACAGCCACAGGATTAATGACAATCAAAATTCAATGTTTTTTGAAAAATTTAAAATTTTGTTATGTCTTAATAAAATTGAGGTATCATACATAAAAGAAAAAAAATAATCAATAAACTACTTACCCTACATTGTAAGGAATTAAAAATAACATATGCTCCCCAACTTCTACCTTCTTACTAAACATTTCTTTTACAAGATTTACTTGCTCAGATGGACCCAATGTCGACCCATGACTAATATCATGAGGACTAATAAATGCAAATCTATTCATTTTCTCTGTATCTTTAAAAAAATGTACAAATACCTTGATAAATAGCAAAAACTTCTGTTAAAACCAATCATAATAAATGATAAAAACATCAATATCAAAGGATATTATAAAACAAGTACTTTATCCAAGTGTTGATAGCAGAAGTACTCATCCATTCTTGATTAAGTATTTCCATGATGATATTTCTATCAAGATATTCCCAACTATCTTTACAATAGATTTCTTCCTCAAATCTTATTTCAATTGTTTGGCTACTAGTAGTAAGCTTTGGCAAAAGAGACCAAAGAGCTTCACAACAATTATTAGCCTTTTTCATTTTTGATGCTCCATGAGATACACTTTTTTGCTTATGCATGGTATTTGATTTCTTAGAGATATTACTATGCGATTTAATTATTTTTTATTCTTTAATTTTGATTGAGTCTGTAAAAATAATATAAAAAAACTCAGTCATCAAATTATAATTGTAAAAAATTATAAAGAAGTTTGAATTATATAATTACCTTGTCAAATGACTCAATGAGATATAGAGGCCACGCAACAAAACTCTTCTCTGCATCTTTAACCAATACAATATTTTTATTAAGAGATATTAGTAACTTGGCATCATTATTAGTGCAAATGTCTATAGAAACTCGTAATATGCCAAGGTGTAATGGCATTATATGTAAAGTGTCTTCAGTGAAATTGTAAATAGTACCCCTAGCAATTGCATTTTTAAAGGGAATTTCTATGTACAATTTTCATTTTGATTTATCCCCTAGGAATAAAGAAAATTTTTAATAATTTATATTATAAAATTAAGAATATAATTAAAGTAATGTAGAAAAAGTATTACCAGAGGGAGAGATGGATGGTTTGACACGAAAGTATAATTATCCCTCAAACTAGGGGTTTTAACTATTGGAATTCTCATTAAGCCTTGTTGCATCATATAATTCATTTGATAGAATAACTTTTTATTTTGTTCTTGTAATTGATGATATTGTTCCTTATAATGCTACTCGTGCATATTTTGTTCCAACATTTGTTATCGAAATGCATTCATTTCCTCTTTCAACTCAGCAATTACACTCTTGTTTGAGCATCTTCTGCCACTGAAATAAGTGGTTTGGGTAACACTAAAACTAACCCCTCTGACACGACCCAAGACTTCTAGAACATTTAATGCTTTGCTAAGAATATCTTCATAACCAAATTGTTGTGCTTCTTCTGACCTTTCTTGTGACAAATTTTGCTATTATATAAAATATGAGATTTAGTTTTCGGCATAAAATATTAGATTTAAACAAGAATTAAATATTAATACTTACACAAGTTTGCCAAACGTGCCTCAAACTGTCATCTTTAATTTCACCTTTTGAATTTAGTCGTCCTTCAACCCACACTTCATGTCTTGTAAGTTGTTCACAATTTAAATTGTCTTTTTTATCTACATATTAAAATAATTAACTAAATTTATAAATAACTCAAACATATAAAATAAATGCATGTAATAAGTATTAAATATAAGATATGTACTTTACCTTGTTCAATGAATGTGTATCCTTTCCATCACCTCCTGAAGCAATATTTTTGGCTTTCCACTATGGTGTCACTTGCTTTTCAACTGTTGAAATGAAAATTGAATTCATGTTAAGTTTATATAAACAAGATTATATTTAATTGCCCAAATCTAGCATTAATTACTTTAAATTCTTCTATTGTGTGCACTAGAATAAATTCATCCTAATCTTCTTAAGATATGATCCCATCATAAAGTTTCGGTGGATGGTCAATGATATTTTGATTATTATCTATTAAATACCACTTGCAAATATCTACATGAAATTTTCTAAGAAGAACCTCGACTTTCTTGAGGACATATGTTCTATGAATCTCATCAAGCTCAAAACAAGATTGAAAGAAAGATTAAAAATAATTTAGATCACTAAATGTGCAGGAAAAAAAATCAAAAAAGATAAAATTTTAATGACTTCTTTTTTTTTTTACCTCAACTTGTTCCCATATGAATCTTTTGTACTCATTCAATGCCTTTCTCCAATTAGTAAATGTAATAGGTACATGGTTTGGAGCTATAGCTCCAATATAACTAACTAATTTTCTCCATATGATTTTATTGGTTGACCCTTGATATTCCAACCAAGTTGTAGCTTTATTCCCATGCTTCTATTTCTGATCAACTTAGCCATCACAGTTCTACCACGATTAACATCTCGAAACATTTTCTTTTTTTGTTGCTTGAGAATCATCGTCATTTGAACTGGCATAAGGTTCGTCATCGCTATGAGAACTCATTGTCCTTCAAGTTAAAATTGATACATTAACATATGCATAAGTAGAACAAACAAGGTAAATTAACTTTGAAAGAAGTAAAAATGAAAAATAAAATTACTTTTCCATTTTTTTCTTTGTTTGATTTAGACTTGACGGGTCAACCCATATCCCATCTCTATGATCATCTCTTATGTACAAGTGCTCATCTTCAATTAAATCATTATCAAAAGATTGAATTGTCCCATAGAAAGGATTATCTTCAATATTCATATCTTTATTACTATGAGCTTCATCATCATCGTCATGTCTTTTGTTTAACAACAGTACAATAGACCAATTCTTTTTTGCAGGATTAGGAACGAAAAACACTTGTTGAGCTTGTGAAGATAAAATAAAAGGGTCATCTCTATACTTAACCTTAGAGAGATCCACTTGAATAAATCTAAAATGATCAATTCAAAATCCACTATAATTGTTAACCCACCTATATTTAAAGACTAACACCCTAAACATAGAGTAATCTAACTCCAATATATGTTCAATGATATTAAAGTATGACATTTCTGCATAGACAGGGTTGGTGTCTTTTGAACTGGATACATGTAGACCACTAGCAATAAGTGTTACTCCACTATTCTGCATTGTGCTTTGATCATCTTATTCTTTGGTATAGAAAGTGTAACCATTGATTACGTAACCAGTGTAAGATAAACTTGTAAATTTGGCCCCTTGGCTAGCCATCTCAATTTTTCAAAAACATTATCAGGATCTTTCTTAGACTCCTTAAGAATGCGACTTCTAAACCACTTTATAAATAATCAACTGTGTTCTTTTGTTACAAAATTCTCATTTTTAACACCAAATGTAATATCCACCTTGACATTATCAAAATTCACCACACAATCACAACAAACAATCATCATTACGAGTAAGGATTGCTTCTAAGCTCACATTATCTATATAAGGGTTAAAACTAATAATCCTTTAAAAATAATTGTGGAATAATTGGAATCCCATGAAAACCCTTTAAATTAATAGTTTGAGTTCAAATTTAATGATTTATAAAGGTATTGGAAGCATGGAAAAGTTTTGGAAAGTAAACCACTTCAAAACGAGGCCAAAAATGTCATTTTTAAGTGTTTTGGTCCATACGCCGTGGCTTGTGGTCCGTGTGCCGAGGAATGTGGCATAAAATGCCAAATTTTCTCGCTGTACCATATGCCGTGGCTTGCGTGAAATGCACCGCAGCGCACCTATCCATGACAGCAATGCTGTCATGACAGCTTTTCTAGACGAACTTCAAACGTGTGTCATTTTCACATCCGATGTTCGATTGGAGTAATTCAAGCACCCACGCGAAGCTTATTCAATAAGATAACTAATGAGACAAGCTTCCTTATGATCCAACACCATATGAGAATTTTAGACACTTGGATGCAAAAGTCAGTTTTTCAAAGAAATTTTTAACCATCCAAGTACCCAAAACTTATAACTTATACCATTAACCCATTATAAGACTTGAACCAAGTCCAATAGACCAAAATACACTTGAGTGACCAATCAAACACACAAAAACATACCAAACACAAAATTTAGCCACTCAATGGCCATTTCAGCACAATTAACACTACAAGCACTATTTAGACTCTATTGCCACATAATACACTACTAATACATTGTCACCATATAGATAAAACATTCCTTGCACTTGTATTAGTATTTTAGCCCATCACCACAAAAATTACCACATAATTCACTTCATATACAATATTGGGCTAAAATACACCACAACATAATATGAAGCAAGTGCAACCAATCAAAATGATATGCATTCCTAGTTGGCAACATATAATATCATATAACAAGTTTATGTACATCACTTAAACTAAAATCGGGCATTACTATTTGATGTAGCAAATCTACTAGTCCTTGCCTAATTCCTTTCCCTGCCTAATCTCAGAGGTAGAACTTGTAAAATGATAATCCACGGGGTGAGATAAAAATCTCAGTAACTAAGATAATCTACATTATTAATTAACAAGACAAGTTATAAACAAGCATTAAAATAAGTAACATAATCACATCATATAAGATCACCATAAATTACATGCATGATCCCTAACCATCTGATCCTCCAATACTCCGGACCGAACCAGTAGGCTATTTCACAGAACCAAACCACATGTATGGTTCCCAAGCTCACCATCCATGGTAAGACTACTCGGCTAAGGTGTCTTAAACTACTTCTAGACTACTATTTCCCCCTATTACAAGTAATTGGTGTGTCGTTACTCTAACACCGCATCCTACGGATGCTAAGGAGCATAATCTCCAACTCCGCACACTTTTGGGTACTAAGGAGAGTAAGTCTCCAGCACCGTACCTATTTTTAGGCACTAAGGAGAGTAAATGCTGTACTTGGCGTCCCGAAGTACCAGCAATGCCATATAGACTTAATCTTCACTATCTCCACTAAGGTGACCTCCCACCCTCTAATATGCCACTTTTCACTACATATCTCCACTTGACCATGCATAAACAACTTTCCAAATAAAAATAACAAATCTTACCATTTACTTCAAAAATATAGAATTTCACAAACCAATACTCCACTCATTTTCTAAAATAGTTAACCTTTAAAGAATTTATACATATATACTCAACAATCATAGAAAATTACTTGAGAATAACTTATACAAGGTAATAAACAATGCAAATTATCTAGTTACCTCAATCCTTTTGTTACTAAAAGGGTTAGCCGTGGTACTAATTCTCTTCCTGTGTCAAGGTAAGTCTTCCTACACCATAATCTACATCAACAAGTACTATATGTTAATTTTCAATTAACACAAGCACCATTAGCTAATAATAACCTCTCAATTCTCCCACTTCTCACTCATATTCTTAACAAATAGACTTGTCAAGATTAGAATTTATTTACATCATCCCTTTAAGTCTCCTTCTAACTCTATCACAATATAAAACTCAATATCTCAACTTATTACACTTTAACACCCTATGATCAAGTTGGGGCTTGATCTAAAATTCACCAAAGAAGAAAGTAGCTTCCTATTATCACATATCCAAGATCAATAAACCTATATTAAACCTTTAGAGTCAATGAAAACCTTCAAAACATTGACTCATGGCTTAATCCAATCAGACTAAATTCTCACTCTTCCAAATCCCATGGAAAATGAGATGAAAAGGTAGAGGAGAAGGGTAGGAAACTTACTTAAGAGTTTGAAGGCTCAAATCATCTCTAGCAGTGCCCAAAATTGCCCCTTTTGTGCTTTAGGTTTTTCACCCTAAAATCTATCAATTTTTGATCATTCCCAAAAATTGAAGTTGCTTGCTGTGCCATGGGCCGTAGCACACGCCACGCAAGCCATGGCTCACGACGCAGCAAGCAACAAGTTGATTTTGCTCCCCCCGATGCCTCCCGACTTGATCTGACTTTCATCCTATCTCAATTTAGAGCCAAATATGACCCAAAAATCTAATTAGCCACCCAAAAACATAATTAAATAAATTAATCATATGTTTTAACTAATTTATCCCTTAATTAATCAACTTTTCCATATTTAAAGTTTTAGGATGTTACAGTTCTTTCCTCCTTCAAAGGAATTTTGCCCCCAAAATTCAAGAACAACCACAACACATACCTAGGGAAATAGATAAGGGTATTTCTGCTTTATTTTGTCCTCTATCTCCTAGGTAGCATCACCAGGAGCCATTCCTTTCCACACTACCTTAACCAGTTGAATATTCTTGTTCTGCAATTGCTTATCTTTAACATCTACTATTCATTCTGGCTTTGCTCGATAAGTCATATTCTCTTGCAACTCTGCCTCTTTGGGTTCAATCACATGAGATGGATTAGGTTGATGCTTCTTCAGTTAAGAAACATAAAATACATCATGAAATCCAGATAATTATGGTGGCAAGGCAATTTGGTAGGTAACTGACTAACTTTCCTGAGGATCTCAAATAGACCCATGAATTGAGGAGATAATTTCTTTGCTTTGATTGACCTCTCGATTCCCGTCACAGGTGAAACTCTTAGAAAAATATGGTCACCAACCACAAACTCCAATGGCCTTCACTGTTTATCTGCATAACTCTTTTGCCTACTTTGAGCTGTAAGAAGTTTTTACCTTATCATTTAAATCTTTTACATGGTTTGATCCACAATATCAAGACCCATAATGCTTCTCTCACTCAGCTCAACCCAATAAAGAAGAGATCGACATTTTCTTCCATATAGTGCCTCATAGGGAGCCATCCCTATACTGGAGTGGAAACTATTATTGTTGGCAAACTCAGCTAAAGGAAGATGGCTATCCCAGTTGCCTCTCAATTCTAAGGCACAAGCTCTTAACATGTCCTCTAGAGTCTATATAGTCCTTTCTGTTTGTCCATCAGTTTGTGAATGATACATTGTACTAAATCTTAATTCAGTACCCATTGCTCTCTGTAACGCTTTCTAAAAGTTCGAAGTGAACCTCAGGTCACAATCAGAGACAATGTCCTTTGGCACCCCATGCAATCTCACAACTTTCCGAATGTATATTTTTGCCAACTTCTCTAATGAATCACTTATTCACACTACCAAGAAATGGGTTGACTTTGTCAACCTATCAACAATCACCCAGATAGAATCATGACTGGATTGGGTTCTTGGTAATTCTAAAATAAAATCCATAGATATACTATCCCACTTTTACTTCGGTATCTTTAGTGGTTGTAAAGTTCCTGCTGGTCTTTGATGCTCGATTTTAACCTTTTGACAAATTAAACACCGAGACACAAAATCTGTAACATCTCTTTTCATTCCAGGCTACCACAAATACCTCTTCATATCCTGGTACATCTTAGTTGCTCCAGGGTGAATTGTATATCTACTCTTATGTGCCTCATTCAGAATTTTCTTTCTCAAATTACCCTCATCTGGTACACAAACCCGATCTTGATATATAACATATCCATCATCATTGAAACCAAAGTTAATGGTTTGCCCTTCCTCCACATCTTCTCGAATTTTCAACAGATACTCATCCTCAAGTTGTGCTATCCTTAACTCTCTTCAAAACTCATTGGTAATCTCTATGGAATGTAGGCTACACAAAGTAAATTCTGGTGAGTCATACTAAATATCCAAGTAAGATTCTAGTAATTTGTGCCCTTGCACCATTAGATAAGTGACATGCAATGACTTTCGACTTAAGGCATCTGTAACCACATTTGCTTTCCCCGGATGGTATTTAATTTCGAAGCTATAGTCCTTTAACAACTCCATCCACCTTCTCTGCCTCATATTAAGTTCCTTCTGATCCACTAAATATTTCAGGCTCTTATGGTCACTAAAAACATTGAACACTGCTCAATACAAATAATGCCGCTAAATCTTTAGTGCAAACACAACTGCAGCAAGCTCTAAGTCATAAGTAGGGTAATTTTCTTCATGTGGCCTGAGCTGTCTAGAGGCATAAGCCACTACCCGCTCATCTTGCATGAACACACATCCTAGATCCTTTAGAAATGCATCTGTATATACTTCATATGGCAATCGTGGATTAGGAATAATTAACACCGATGCTGTAGTCAGTTTCTCCTTCAACTTTTGAAATGCAATCTCGCACTTGTCATCCCAAATGAATGGCTGATCTTTTCGGGTCAACTTAGTCAATGATGAAGCTATCTAAGAGAATCCCTGGATAAATCTTTGATAATATCTAGCCAATCCTAAAAAACTTCATATTTTAGTCACAGAACTAGGCCTCTCCCATTTCAACACCGCATCCACTTTATACAGATCCACTACAATCCCTTCTGCTAACACAACATGTCCTAGAAATCGGACCTCTCGTAGCTAGAACTATACTTGCTAAGCTTGCCATAGAGCTTATTGTCCTTCAAAATTTGTAGCACAATCCTCAAATGCTTCGCATACTGCTCCTCATTTTCAAAATATATCAGAATGTCATCAATGAATACTATAACAAACTGATCTAGGTAAGGCCTAAATATACGGTTCATATAGTCCATGAAAACCGCAGGCATATTTGTTAACCCAAATGGCATGACCAGGAACTTATAATGCCCATATTTGGTACGAAAAGCTGTCTTGGGCACATCCTCTAAGCACACTCTCAATTGATGGTATCCTAACCTCAAGTCAATTTTTAAGAACACCGAAGCTCCCACCAATTGATCTAACAAATCATCAATCCTTGGTAAAGGATATTTGTTCTTCACCTTCACCTTATTCAACTGTCTATAATCAATACAAAGCTGTAAGCTACCGTCCTTCTTCTTAACAAATAGTACAGGTGATCCCCAAGGTGACACGCTGGGTCTAATAAATTCCTTTTCAAGTAACTCCTCTATCTGCTTCTTTAACTCAGCTAACTCTGTTGGTGACATTCGGTATGGTGCCTTTGAGATTGGTTCAGTTCCTGGCAATAAGTCTATGGTGAATTCCACTTCCCTTTTTGGAGGCAAACCGGATATATCATCTGTAAATACCTCAGGGAATTCATTCACTACCCCAATCTTATCAATACTTCTATCGTAGACCCCATACACTGAGAAGAAAACCATATAAGCCATACACCCTTGTTGCATCAATTTCTCTGCTTGTACCACTGATAAGAGCTTAGACTTGCTAGAAATATTAGCTGGTGTAGTATGTACTGGTAACAAAACTATCTTCCTAGCATAGTCCAAAGTGGCATTATTTGCCATCAACCAATCCATACTGATAATCACGTCCAAACCCTTCATAAGAACCCAGATTAAATCTAGAGTGGTCGAATGATTTTCAAACTTCACTTCTATATTCAAACATACTTTACTAGTCATATCAGATGACCTAGATGGTGTAGACACTTTAATCACATAAGGCAATTCATGCAAAGGAAGTCCTAACCTCTCTACACATTCATATGAAATAAACGAATGTGTAGTACTAGAATCAAACAATGCTTCAATTTTCTGCTCGTAGATAGAAATAATACCTTTTATCAAATTCGGTGACACTCTCGACTCCTCCTGAGATAATATGTAGACTTATCCTGGAATGGTAGTTCTCTGCTCTACCATCTCCACTCTTCCTTTGGGGCATTGTCTTGCTAAATGGCCAGGTTTCCTACATTTAAAACATACCCAGCACCTCTCAGGATGTAACCACCCACACTGAGCACACGGTGGTGGTCGAGCTGTACTCAAGGTTGGGGCAAGCATATTAGAAGCCTGTTGGGATAGTTGCGGAACACCAGAACTCCTAAATCCACCCCTCTGAAATGTTCCCCGAGTCCGTGATCCTCTAACAAAACTCTTCTTGCCTGGTGCTGCAGAACTACTCAGGCCATAACTCGTCTTCTTAGAGACTCTTCCAGAAGGGCCTAGGGAGGATGAGAACCTCCTATGACTATCTCGTCTCTTTTCTACTTCTACTTCCTGACCCATTCTTGCTACAATTCGGAGCTGATTACATATGTCAGCATATGTGGTTACTCCTAGCAGAGCAATCTACTATCTATATTCAGGCCTCATCTTTTTCAAAAGCCTCCTGGCCTTTCACTCGCTATCATTGATCTCATTCAGATAAGTAGAAAATTTTGATAGCTAATTAAACTTTTGAATAAATGCTTCCTCGTCAAGATCTCCCTGCCGAAATGCATGGAACTCAGCCTCTTTCTCATCTCTAAATGCTGGAGGAAAATGATGATCAAAGAACATTTCCTTGAATTGTTCATATGTAAGCTGGCATCCATCTACTGGTCTTGCAAAATTCCACCAATGTTTAGCATCTTCAACTAGATACACTATGGCTATGATCACCTTCTGTTCCGTAGAGCACAATACCACCTCAAAGATGGTTTCAACTCTCTCTATCCATTTCTCCGCTTCTCCTTCCTTCATAGTTCCATTAAAGGTTGGAGGGTTAAACCGAGAGAAAGTCCTCCATGCTCGATGAATAGCCATCCCTTAAACATTTCCATCCGCTCTCGTCCCAGACGATCCAGGTCTACTACCTGAACCATGAGATAGTTCCAATCTGCTCTCATGAGCTTCCTCTTGCCTCCTTTGTTCCTCCTCACGACCTCTATTCTGGAGTAGAACATCGTGGTCTTGAATAGTTCTCTGGATGTTCATCATCATATCCCACAATTCTTCAAGACTTGCATCATTACCCTGGGGCCTTTGTTGTTGTTCTACTTTTATCTCTGGCTGTACCTCTAGTATAAGCCCATCATTCTCTAGTAAATTACCGACATTTCGAGTACTTCTTCTAACCATTTTTCTCCCCTCCTAAAGAAGAAACCAAGTAGAAAAGGGGAATTAGTGGATAATAAAGGAAATGAGACAAAGGGAAAGAGTTATGTACATAAAGTTGTCAACTAATAAGAATGAATGCAATAAACACATCACCACAACCAGATCTCAGAACCTGAGAAACTGATACCAAACTATAATATCTACCTTGACATTACCAAAATTCACCACACAATCATAACAAACAATCATCATTAGGAGCAAGGATTGCTCCTAAGCTCACATTATCTATATAAGGGTTAAAACTAATAATCTTTTAAAAATAATTGTGGAATAATTAGGATCCTATGAAAACCCTTTAAATTGATAGTTTGAGCTTAAATTTAATGATTTATAAAGGTATTAGAAGCATGGAAAAGTTTTGGGAAGCAAACCACTTCAAAACAGGGCCAAAAATGTCATTTTTGAGTGTTTTGGTCCATGCGCCACGGCTCATGGTCCATACGCTGCAGTATATGGCATAGAATGCTGAATTTTCTCATTGTATTGTGCACCGTGACTTGCGTAAAATGCGCCACGGTGCACCTGTCTATGACAGCAATGTTGTCATGACAGCTTTTCTGGATGAACTTCAAACGCGCGCCATTTTCACATTCAATATTCGATTGGAGTGATTCAAGTACCCATGCGAAGCTTATTCAATAAGTTAACTAATGGTATAAGTTTCATTACGATCTAACACGGTATGATAATTTTAGACACTCGAATGCAAAAGTTAATTTTTTAAAGAAATTTTCAACCATCTAAGTACCCAAAACTCATAACTTATACCATTAACCCATTGTGATACTTGAACCAAGTCCAATATACCAAAATACACTTGAGTGACCAATAAAACACACAAAAACATACCAAACATAAAATTTATCCACTTAATGGCCATTTCACCCAATATGGCCAAAATACACAATTAACACTACAAGCACTATTTGGCCTCTATTGCCATATAATACACTACCAATACATTGTCACCACATAGATAAAATATTCCTTGTACTTGTATTAGTATTTTAGTCCATCACCACAAAAATTACCATATAATTTACTTCATATACAATATTGGGCCAAAATACACCACAACATAATATGAAGCAAGTGCAACCAATTAAAATGATATGTATTCCTAATTGGTAATATATAATATCATATAACAAGTTTATGTACACCACTCAAACCAAAATCGAGCATTACTATTCGATGTAGCAAATCTACTAGTCCTCGCCCAATTCCTTTCCCTTCCCAGTCTCAGAGGTAAAACCTGTAAAATGATAATCCACGGAGTGAGATAAAAATTTCAGTAACTAAGATAATCTACATTATTGATTAACAAGACAAGTTATAAACAAGCATTAAAATAAGTAACATAATCACATCATATAAGATCACCACAAATTGCATGCATGATCCCTAACTATCCGATCCTCTAATACTCTCGATCGAACTAGTAGGTATTTCACAGAATCAAACCACATGTATGGTTCCCAAGCTCACCATCCATGGTAAGACTTGTGAACACTGTATTTTGTCCGGGCATTTTTATTTAATAATAAATAACCAAAAAAAATAAAAAATACAAAAATAAAATTTAATCATTTTTAGGATATTTTCAAAATAAAAAAAACTTTAATTAATAGGGTTTAATATTATAATCTATTGATTAGGATTTTATTTCTTTAGCTCATAAAAAAAACAACTAAAAATATAATAAATATAAAAAAATGAAAATTCAATCCTTTAAAAATTATTTTTCAAAAAAAATATAAATAAACAATGAAAAAATTGTGGTTAAATATATATTTATATATACATGTGTGTGTGTGTGTGTGTGTGTGTGTGTGTGTGTGTGTGTGTGTGTGTGTGTGTGTGTGTGTAAACCAAAGGTTAAATGCTGGAACGTGTGTGTGTGTGTGTTCACCAAAGGTTAAACACTTGAACCAGCGTTTAACCATCCATTCTAGTCCTTCATTACATAAACACCAGACAAGCAAAGGAAACACAGAGCAGAATACGCACACACATACACGAAAGCACAAGAAAAAGAGAAGGAGAGAAAAAGGTTGCATATTACAGCAGAAGCAGAGAGCAGAGAAAAATAAAGTCAGACATGCTAGCGAGTAGAAGGGAGACGCATGCATGCATAAAGCTTGGTCTCTCTGAAAACGCAGAGAAAAGAGGAGGACAGCAGACTTTCTGCTACATACTGAAAACACAGAGAGAGAAGAGGAAAAGAGACGAACACAGCAGATGAAAAAATATATATACTCTTATCTACGCCAGTCACGGGGAGGAGGATTGAGCAGAGTAAAGGAAGCCATGGGGAGGATCTGAAGTCATAGACTCGCGAAAGCAGAGAAAATAGATAAAGAGACAGCATCCTGAGATCCTTTCAGTAGCAGAGAGAAGAGAGGAGGAGTGAGGATGAACAAAAAAAGGGAAGAAAAATAGAGTATGGAGACCGCACGCACACAGGTAGAGAAAGGAGGAGAGTTTGCACGTAGAAGAAGGGACTGAGAGAGTTAGAATGAAGGTGAGGGAGATGGAGAATAAGTTGGAGAAAGAAGAGAGGTCGATAGGAGAGAGAGTAGCGGTAGAAATAGAAGAAAAAAAAAATAGAGCACAGTGGCACCACTCAAACCGAATGAAAACAGAGGGAGGACCTATCCTTTGCTTCAGACATTATTAGGTAGTCTGAACAGAGACCGAGATCGAGGAAGAAGGCACGAATGAGGGAGAAAGGGGGTGACACATGAATGATGGAGGCTGGTTCAGTTCAACCATTCTTTAGAATCTGGGGCTTCATTGATGTTGAACGATTTGGCACTATGCAGAAATTGCAAAGAGATTCCAGATAAAGATATTACCTACTGTACTAGTTAGTTCAAATTGATTTTTAGTATATTCCTATCATGTTTTGACCAAGGATGGTAAAGAAGTTGATGTGATAGTGGTTTTGAAAAAAAAAACGACTCACAATAACATTTTGTGTTTGTGACCATAATTTGTTAGAACTAATTTTTGAATATATTCCTACCACGAATTTGTCTCAAACAGGGAAGGAAAATTGTTGTGATTGTTAGGCTGGGTTTTTGGAATTGGATTTTAAAATATGTTTTAGCATGAAAGGACATGTAGATAAGTGGTGACTTGTCTTTGATCCTTATACCAAGAGAAGCCTTTTATACTTTCATAATATTTCAACATGATTCTCTACTTTCTTTATCCATTTTGCATGTGCATTATGTCATCACTATAAGGGAGTTCCATTTTTAGGTATTTTGAACTTTATGATCTAATAAAAATAAGAGAGTATATATTTATTTGTTACTTATTTGTCGTGAGAAAATTTAAAAAATTTTTGCAGGCATTTAAAATGATCTCATGTTGTGTAAATCAATAAGATTTCACAGATATGAGAGCAAAACATATATATTAAAAATTAACTCTTCTTTTATAATCCAAATTAATAATTTATTTAAGTCTCATGTGAGGTTTTAAGAATCTTCGTAGAGACTTAAATCAATCACATCATCGTGTGGGATAATAAGTCCTCGTAGGTGTAGTGACTCTCAATTTTTATAATAAATAAATGATTTTTAAAAATAATGATATAATACATAATTTAGAGAAAATAATTAATCAAATTAATGAATTTAAATTGTAATCATATTTACCAATTATATTTTTTATTCATGAGAGATTTTTGAATCTCCATAGACTTCTAAGATAATCATATTATCGTATGATTCAATAAGATTCTGTAGATATAACGATTAAGTTTTTAAATACATATATAAATTATATATTAAATTAATTAAATTAAAGATATATTTAAATTTAATTTCTTTATCGTGTGAGATTTTGGAATCTCCTTAGATATTTAGGGTAATCATATTACCGTATAAGCTAATAAGGCTTTATAGGTATGATAATTAAAATTCTCTAAAAACATATATATGCATGCTTGAATAAATTATTACTAACATATAAATAAATTTAATTCTTTTATTGTGAGAGATTTTGAAATCTCCACAGATATTCAGAATGATTGCAATATCGTATGAGCCAATAAGGCTCTACAGGAACTGCGATTAAATTCTCAATCATAAAATTTAAAAAATAATTTTAAATCCTTTTCTTTCTTTATTCCAAAAATTCAAAAATTGAGAAAATAATTGAAATTAAATCACGTTTTGCAATTTAAAATACACATATTAAAATTTCAAAAAATTGTTTTATTTGCAAAATGGTAAATTATTTCTGATTAATTTCTTTTCAAAAAAAATATTTTCACTAACAAACTTATTAGTCCAAACTACGTGGACTTTAATCCCCATCACAGGGTACGGAGGCCTGAGAGTCAGATTCTGAGTCAAGTTCGTCCTCCCTCATAAATAAATAAATATTTTTCACTCAATTATCATCATTTTTATATCAAACACATGAATATAAAAGGAATAATTAAAATAATTTTAAAACCATATTAATAGAGCACAACAAACTTCAGGTAACCATTTTGATGAATGGGTGTTGTGGGGTGCCTAACACCTTCCCCACACTCAACCGACTCCTGAACCTATTCTCTAATTTCGCAGACCACCCTTATCCTCCTTTTAATCGGTTTCTTGAGATTTACCTCAAAATCTCGGTGGCAACTCCTCGTTCAATCCGGTTCCCGCCGTGAAGGCCGGGACCTCCGCTCGCACACCGTCCTCGTCGCATTTTTCGGGTGCGACAAGACTACCCGACCAAGGTGTCCTAAACCACTTCTAAACTACTATTTCCCCCTATTATAAGTAATTGGGGTGCCGTTACTCCAACACCGCATCCTACAGATGCTAAGGAGCATAATCTCCAACTCTGCACACTTTTGGGTACTAAGAAGAGTAAGTCTCCAACACCGCATCTATTTTCGGGCACTAAGGAGAGTAAATGTTGTACCTGGCGTCTCGAGGTGCTAGCAATGCCATATGGACTAAATCTTCACTATCTCCACTAAGGTGACCTCCCACCCTCTAATATGCCACATTTCATACATATCTCCACTTGACCATGCATAAACAACTTTCCAAACAAAAATAACAAATCTTACCATTTACTTTAAAAATATAGAATTTCACAAACCAATACTCCACTCATTTTCTAAAATAGTTAACCTTTAAAGAATTTATACATATATACTCAACAATTATAGAAAAACACTTAAGAATAACTTATACAAGGTAATAAACAATGTAAATTATCTAGTTACCTCAATCCTGTTGTTATTAAAAGTGTTACCCGTGGTACTAATTCTCTTCTTGTGTCAAGGTAAGTCTTCCTATACCATAATCTACATCAATAAGTATTATATGTTAATTTTCAATTAACACAAGCACTATGAGCTAATAATAACCTCTCAATTCTCCCACTTCTCACTCATATTCTCAACAAATAAACTTGTCAAGATTAGAATTTGTTTACAATATCCCTTTAAGTCTCCTTCTAACTCTATCACAACATAAAACTCAATATCTCAACTTATCACACTTCAACACCTTATGATCAAGTTGGGGCTTGATCTAAAATTCACCAAACAAGAAAGTAACTTCCTATTACCACATATCCAAGATCAATAAACCTAAATTAAACCTTTAGAGTCAATAGAAACCTTCAAAACATTGACTCATGGCTTAATCCAATCAGACCAAATTCTCACTCTTCCAAATCCTATGGAAAATGAGATGAAAAGGTAGAGGAGAAGGGTAGGAAACTTACTCAAGAGTTTGAAGGCTCAAATCATCTTTAAAATCCTCCCAAATTGATGCCCTAGCAGTGCCCAAAGTTACCCCCTTCGTGCTCTAGGTTTTCTACCCCAAAATCTGTCAATTTTTGATCATTTCTAAAAATTTAAGTTGCTTGCTGTGCCGTGCACTGCAGTGCATGCCATGCAAGCCGTGGCTCACGACAAATATGACCCAAAAATCCAATTAGCTACCTAAAAATATAATTAAATAAATTAATTATATTTTTTAACTAATTTATCCCTTAATTAATCAACTTTTCTAGATTTAAAGTTTTAGGATGTTACACCAAACATGGCTCTAAGAATATCCCTGTGTTCTTCCACAAATAGCTTAACTTCTTCAATGTTGTGCAAAACATATAGATGAGCTTATTCACATTCAACTGCTGAGATGCTAACAACTTTATTTCTAATTATTCCTTTCCCTGATCTTCATCCATCATGATAAGACTTTGGAATCCCTATAGCATCATTGTTGGATAGATAATTTGTACACAATTCAACTGTTTCTTCGACTATGTACCATTCAATAATACAACCCTTAGGTCGATACTATTCCTTACATAGCCTTTTAATATTTTCATGTAATGCTCAATCAAGTACATCCATCTTAAATATGCTAGCCCGTACATTTGAACTTCTTTGACTAAGTGGATAATCAAATGAATCATGATATCAAAGTATGAAGGTGAGAAATACATTTCAAGTTTACATAGGGTCAAAACAATTTGCCTTTATAAGGCTGAAAATTTACAGGGTTAACCACTTTATTACAAATCATCTTGAAAAATAAGTATAAATTAGTGATGGTGCATTTTTGGCAAAATAGATCTAATGCTAATTGGTAAGAAATTTTGAAGGAGCACATGAAAATCGTGAGATTTAAGCCCCTGTAACTTCAAGTCTTTCATCGATACAAGATTCTTTACATTTGAAGAATATCCCTCTGGTAGTTTAACAATTTGGTGGAATTCAAGAAAACGTTTTTTCTCTTTGTTCGATAGAGTGTAAGCTGTTGGTGGTAGATATGTGCGATTTTCTTTCTCTACTAGAGCCAATTCCTCCCTTATTCCTATAGAAACCAAATCCAACCTTGATTTGACACTATCTTTACTTTTTCCTAGCAGTTGGAGCAATGTCCCAATTATATTGTCATAAACATTTTTTTCAATATGCATCACATCAAGAAAGTGTCTTATATGTAAGGACTTCTAATATGGTTGATAAAAAAAGATTGATTTTTTCTTCCACCTACTTGTTGCAACATTTCTTGCAAAGGTTATATCAAAATGATTGTCAAGATCTTTCACCTTTTCAAACACATTCATGCCTATCTTCAGCCCAGGTGATTTCTCTTCTTCGGATTCACCATTGAAAGCTTTTTTTCACTTTCTCTAATGATGTGTTGAAGGCAAGAATCTATAGTGTCCCATATAAACATTTTTTCTACAGCGTCCAACCATATTGAATGAGTGTCTTCTTCACATATAAGACACGCACCATGCTCTTTGATACTATATCCTGAAAAATTCTCATAAGCAGGGAAGTCATTAATTGTGCCAAATAACATGGCTTTTAAATTAAAAATTTTTTTCTATGCCCATCATAAACCTACATGCTGGTGTCTCACATTAATTTCAAATCCTCTATCAAAGGGGCCAAATATATATCCATATCATTTCCTGGTTTTTTAGGCCCAAAAATTAACATAGATAATATCATAAATTTACGTTTCATGCATAACCATAGAGGTAGGTTATAAATTATTAATATCACTGGCCATCTGTTGTGAGTACTGCTTTGAACACTATGTGGATTGATTCCATCAGTTGACAGTGCAAGATGAAGATTCCTTTCTTCCTCTCTAAAATTAAGGTACTCAAAATTATTATTTTTCTATTGAGGGAAATCTGTAGGATGCTTGAGCTTGCCATCTTTAATCCTTTCATTCTCTACTATGTCAACATGTTGGTGATTTCTTCATTTCCATACATGTGCCTAAATCTCAATATAATAGAAAAATACTATAGCACCTTTGTAGGACTTGATTTCTTTCTATATCGTGATGCTTCACATTTAGGGCACTTCTCTAACTAGGCATACTTATTATGAAATAAGATGCAATCATTAGGACATGCATGTATTTTCTCGTAGCCTAAACTAATTGAACAGAGCATTTGTTTAGCCTCATATGTCTTAGTGGGAAGTTCATTATTAACAGGAAACATATCTTTCAAAGAATCAAGCATTAGAGTGAAACTCTTATCAGTCTATCGAGATACAGCTTTTAAATTGTACAATACCAAAACTACTGATAATCTAGTGTATTTAGTACAACCAAGATATAATGGTTTCTCTGAATCACTAGTTAACTTTTCAAACATTTTAGGACAATCATGAAAATCATCCTCTATTGAGTTTAGCATTTCATCAAGACGATCAGTCCCACACGCATTACTACCAACATCATCATACACATCTTGTCTCTCAAAAGACCTAGTGGTATGATCCCATTCACTAGATACATCATTCCTCTCCCTATGCCTTATCCAGCGTGTTTAACTTTGATCAATTCCATGACATATTAAATGATCTAACAATTCAATTGGAGTAATTTCTTTCCATAACAACAAGCTAAGCATGGATACAAAATTTTGTTTGGATCTTTCGCATGTTGAACTGCAAAAGTAATAAACTCTTTCACACCATCCCTATATTCTCTTAACAATCGATTAGCAGATATCCACTTTCGGTCCATACTCACTACCTATTATAGGAAAGTGTCAGGTATGACTTAGTGGCATTTGTGTCGCGCATGCATAGTCTACTAATACTTTCTTTTTTAATATATTTTTTATATTTTAAAATAAAATCAATAACATAATGATTTAAAAATAAAATTTTGATAAATTATATATTAATTCAACAATTTAAAAAATTTTGACAGCATAATAGCTTAAAATTAAAAATTTTCTGGGTATTAAACCCTCTATTCAACACTTGTGAATATTTAAAATAATTATTCAACATATTCTAACCAATGACCAAATTAATAATTAACAGAAAATAAATCAATAAATGCAAACATAATTTTAACTCCTAGCTAACTAAAATATAAATTAAATATTTTTTTTGCTTACTGTAAAAATTAATTTTTTTTCTTTATCATTTAAGTGAAAACTGAAAATTTCAGGGTAACAAACATAATACTTTCAAAATTTATCTTAAATTAACCCATAGCTAATGATAAAAAACAAAACAAAAAATTTAAAAGAAAAAATGCAAAGCATACCAGGGGAGCTGGAGAAAATATGAAGATGAATTTGTCGGTGTCAAGGAAATAATGTTGGGACCACACAGGCTGAAGATCATAAGGTGAAAATGGGGAATAAAGCTGATCCAATATAAGTTGGAGTGCCCACAAATTTCATAATATTTAAAAGTTAAAATTTTTGGTACTAAGGATTATATATGAAAGTTGGGCGTTAATGGTGGGGACATTTTGGAAAAGGCAAAAGAAAATATTTGCGAGGACAGGAGTTACACGTGAGCTGCTGAGCTAAAGGAAAAGGAACCACGAGATGAGAGCTTCAAGAAGAGGAAACATGAGCTACTGGAAGACCATGAGTTGCTGGAAGACATGAGTGAGCTGAGAGTTTGAAGTTGAGAGCGAGTTTGGACAAACACCACCTACACAAGCTAGAAGAGGATAACACAAGCTAGAAACCATGAGCTGGGAGAGCTGAAGGCAATGTGAAGGAGTTGGGAGTTGGGCGAGCTGGAGCTAGCATTATGTAAACGATGTAGTAAAGAAAAAGAAGAAAGTGACAGTATAACTAGGTGAGCCAACGGTCGACTTTTTTCAGAACAACAAGACAAAGTTGGACACTTTTTAGAACCAATAGCCACCTCTGCCCATGTCCCCATTGCATATTCCTCACACTGACAAACACTACTCGTTACACGGCCTGCACAGCAACACACACTGCACTATATTTTAATTTTGTTAGAGAGGTGGCATTTTTAAATGGAATAAACACCACCTCTCTCCTAAAAAAATTATATCCAAATACTTATATTAGTTAAAAATACACATAATTAATAATAGTTATTATATTTTTAATTTAACAATAATTATTCAAAATATTAGATATACCTACAAATATTAATTTATAATTATAAATATTTAGTTAATAATAGATATATGTATACAATTAAAGTACTAATAAAGTACTTATAAAAATATTAATATAGTTATTGCTATTAATAATTACCTATATTGCTCAGTAATTATAATCAAACAGATATTAAATAGTAGTAAAAATAATAATTAAATATTTAATTAATATTTATTTATTAATATTTAATATAGTATTTTTTTTAATAAATGATGTACAGAGGTGGTGTTTGTTCTTCAAAAAAATGCCACCTCTCTAAATAAAAATTAAAAAAATTAATAATTATTTATTAATATTTGGTGAATTATTTTTTTAATAAATAATGTAGAGAGATGACGTTTGTTTGAAGAACAAACACCACCTCTGTGAATAAAAATTAAAAAATTTTAGCTGTAATATTTATTAGCAATAAGTATATATTTAATTAAAAATAGATATATGTATACAATTAAAGTATCAATAAAGTACTTATAAAAATATTATTATATTTATTGCTATTAATAATTACATGTGTTGCTTAATAATTATAATCAAGCAAATATTAAACATTAGTATAAATAAAAACTAAATATTAAATTAATTATTATTTATTAATATTTGATATTTTATTTTTTAATAAATGATGTAGAGAGGTGACGTTTGTTTGAAGAACAAATGCCACCTTCCTAACTAAAAATTTAAAAAAATTAGCTATCAAATTTATCAGTAATAAGTAAATATTAGTTAAAAATAGATATATGTATACAACTAAGGTACTGATAAAGTACTTATAAAAATATTATTATAGTTATTGCTATTAATAATTACCTTTATTACTTAATAATTATAATCAAGCAAATGCTAAACATTGGTATAAATAAAAACTAAATATTTAATTAATAATTATTTATTAATATTTGGTATATTATTTTTTTATAAATGATGTAGAGAGGTGGCGTTTGTATGAAGAATGAGCGCCACCTCTATGACAAAAAATTAAAAATTTTAGCTGTAATATTTATAGCAATAAGTATATATTTAGTTAAAATTAGTTATGTGTATACAATTAAAGTACTACTAAAGTGCTTATAAAAATATTATTACATTTATTGCTATTAATAATTACCTGTATTACTTAATAATTATAATCAGGAATCAGGAAAATATTAAACATTAGTATAAATAAAAACTAAATATTTAATTAATTATTATTTATTAATAGTTAGTGTTTTAGTTCTTTAATAAATGATGTAGTTTGAAAAAATGCCACCTCCCTAACTAAAAATTAAAAAAAATTAGCTATCATATTTATCAGCAATAAGTAAAAATTAGTTAAAAATAAATATATGTATACAATTAAAGTACTAATAAAGTACTTATAAAAATATTATTATAGTTATTACTATTAATAATTACATGTATTACTTAATAATTATAATCAAGCAAATACTAAACATTGGTATAAATAAAAACTAAATATTTAATTAATAATTATTTATTACTATTTAGTATTTTATTTTTTAATAAATGATGTAGAGAGGTGGCGTTTGTTCTAAAATGCCACCTCTCCAAATAAAAATTAAAAAAATTAGCTATAATATTTATTAGCAATAAGTATATATTTAGTTTAAAATAGATATATGTATACAACTAAAGTACTAATAAAGTACTCATAAAAGTATTAATATAGTTATTACTATTAATAATTAGCTATATCACTTAATAATTATAACTAAATAGATACTAAATATTTAAAAAAATAAAATATTGAATTAATCTTTATTTATTAATATTTACTATATTATTTTTTAATAAATGATGTGCATAGGTGGCGTTTGTCTGTATCATAAATGCCAACTCTCTCCTAAATATAAAAAAAATTTATAATCTTTAATAAAAATAAATAAAATATTATATATCTATTAAATATAAATAAAAAATTATAATTCAATACAATTAATTTATTATTATGTAATAAAATGAGCAATTCCTGAATTTGTATTATTTAAGAATATATGTAGATTAATAGTGATAATTATTACATGTTTTATTTAGTAATTTTTTTAAGATTGGTAGTGTTTGAAGTTTGTAGAAATGTCACCTTTTTAAGTTAGTTATTAACTTTCTTAATAAATTAGAGAGGTGGCATTTCTTTTATAAATTATTAACAAATTGTACATATAGATTATTTATACTTATTGTGTATTTATAATAAAATAATTATATAATATTACAAAGCAAAATAATTATTTATAATGAAGTAGAGAGGTAGCATTTAAATACTAAAATGCCACCTAGTTGTTGATCAACATATATCTGTGGCATTTCATTTTAAAAATGCCACCTCTGTGAATTTACTATAGCTATAAAACAAAAATATAATTTGAAAGTTGTGGCATTTGATGAAATAAATGCCACCTTTCTTCTTTGGATTTGAGATTGATAGCATTTCATCTTTTATTACTACGATGCGTGCTATTAAATATTATTTTTGTAGTAGTAGTCTCTCCAAGGGCCCATCAGCATAAGTGCTATTCTTAGACTATAACATTTCAGTATCTATGCATATTAAATACATTTAACTTAATTAATAAAAAATTGAATTAATTAAAATTTTAGTTTATTTAAATTCATTAATTATATTTTATTATTAATGATTCATTTTAAATTGTTGCCATATGTTTCACAGACACATTTAGCCAATATTAAAATTTGTTATTTAATTAATAAATATGGATTATTAAATTAATGAATTTACAAGTTTATGACTGTATCATTTTGTACTAGTTATTTTGGAAATTGTGGCAAAAAGTATGTCATTAAATTATATTTTGCACTAGTGAATCTCTGGTTGTAAGCACCACATTGACTTCATTAGAGGCCAACATCTTCACTATCACCAAACCTATCACTTTTTTAGTCCTAGCCATAATGATGTACTTGAAACCAACCACAAACAATTCCAGTAGAGTATATGCTAAGATATTCAATTCACATCATATAGATGACACATAAGGAGAAGGAAGAATCATATTTAAGGACCTCTTAAGAAAATTAGTCATAGACAATGACTAACATATAATTGTTTGTTTTTACAATAGTAGTAGTGACTTATTTTTTCCCCTAATGGTAACTTGTTGTTAGTCTTTGTCTAAGAATAATTCTCTTAGGAGGTCTTTAGATGCAATTCTCCTTGATAAGAATAGGCATAAAATTGAGAGTCTTGGTCCCATAAGAACTAAGAATAAGGAAAACCTTTCTTTTGCCTCAACCATAAATGGTGAGATGAGATTTGCTGACTGCATGTTATCTATAGACAAGGACTAATAACAAGTCCTATTTGAGCATAAGCAAGTCCATATTCCTCTTTTAAAACAATTCACCATTCTCTGCTAGTCTTTATCTATGAATAAGTTTCTTTTAAGGTCCTTGAATGTGATTCTCCCTTTCTTTTGATGATTTTGATAAGTGAGATATGAATTAACCACTACTTGAATTAACTTATTATTTGTTGTGAACAATAAAAATACCAGGCTTGCTAGAGATCCTAAGTCTCAAATGATAATAAAGGATTCTCATACTCCCTTATCATAGTTTACTCTAATGTAAAGATATAAAGGAATTGGAATAACAGGTTTTGATTAATAGAATATGCAAATTACAAAGTCGAAAAGTTACAAAGCAAAAAATGACACTAAAACTACATGAATGGAAAGGTAAAAGTGTAATAGGCTTCAATGATTGATTATTATTTAGTCTTTTCTCTTTGTCACCTTCTCTTTCTTTTAGAGTGGTTTATTCGAGATAGTTGCCCTTACAGAGCCTGGAGCTTGTTAGCAAAGTATTAGGGATTCAATAGACATAGTCTGCAAGATTCATGGCATGATCTTCTTATTTTCAATATATATAGGTTTTCATTATTTGCCAACTCATGTCCTTGAAATGTTCTTGGATAACTGCCATGGCCTTGCAAGATTCAGGGGCTTGTTAAGATCACAGTCTACGATAAGGAAAAGGTCTAGATAAGAGTCCTAAGGGATTCATAAACATGAATTGACCATGATCTGGACTGGCCTTATTATGGGATCACATATTGGACCTGACTCTTCAGTTACTCAACCCATTTTCTACTATAGTCATGGTAAATGATGTTTCAATTTTAGCCCAAACAATGCCCTTTGTGTGCTAGTGGATAGTAACTATAAGTTAGGCAACATCTTTGAAAAATGACTGAAATATTATTTCATTTCTATGTACCTTCTTGACAATATAAATTTCCCCTTCTCCCTTTCATCAATCCTTCCTATTTACTCTGCCATTTCTTGACCTTTAAGCTTATGCACTTTGTTGCTTATGCTTCTTTGTTCAATTATGGCTTCCTTTGTTGTTGCTACTACTTTTAATGCTGCTCTAACCAATACTCTTACCACGACCTTACACAAATCTCTAGCCATAGTTTGAAATCTCTTCGATACTTTATGAGGACTTATTACGGTAAGTACTTTATCTTGAACTCGTATTTTTCTTAGTTTGAATTTTTAGTTTAATGTTCTTTCCTTCTTTTACTTAGGAAGGTTTGTCATTCCATCTGTGCATCATTTTTTGGTAAGATTCTTTTCTTAGGTCAAATCCTTACATTTTTAGGGATTAATGCTGATGACATTTTACCCTTTTTCTTCAGCACTTCTATCTAGAGCTTTCTCCTGACCAATCAGAGTAGCATAGGGTTTTTGCCTATAGGTTCATATCTATTAGAAGCAACAAATCCTACCTAATCGAACCTGTAGCCCCTGACATCAATTCGTGACCTTACATTAGCTCGGGTGACCTTACCCTTCACTGAATCTTCTTATAGGAAGCTCTACAGCTAGCCTCGATCTCCTCGTGCTTGGACTAAATAGGTTAAGCACTTGAAAACAACCTATGAAGGGTAGTAGAAGGAAATAGGTCTTTATGAACTAATCCAGCTTTCACAAGTTAATGTCGATATTCTTGTTAGTCTGTTGAAGGCCATGTTAAGCTTCTGGGCTCCTAACTGTAATGCCTTCTTCGAGTTAAACCCCATGATCATTATACTTTTAGATATGTTCATGTTTCTAAGGTTTCCAATTACCAAGGAAAAAGATTTCTTTGCTATCCACGAGAAGCATGAATCATATGTCACTTTACCCACCAAGCTCGAGTCCAATATCAGGGGCTCCAGTTCTTACACTCAGATTATGGAGTTATTCTTAGAGAAGTCTATAGATGAGCTCGTGACTCTTATGAAGCACCTAGATTTTATTTGGATTTTGCTAAGTTAGTAGATCCTAGCCCCAGAGGGAGGAAAGCTCGTGCACTTTCATTTAAGGGTAGCCCAATCCCTTCTTTATGGCAATCAAATAGCTCTAGGGACTATGTTTCTTTGCCATCTTTATGATGGTATGAGGGAGTCCATGCAAAAGAGACTCATTAATAATTTCTATGAGCCTATTTAGTTTCTTAGCTTATAGACCATTGCTTACTTTTTAAAGCTTTACTAGGAACCTTTCCCTCAAGACCTAGGCATTTCCTATCCTTTCACCTACTTGTTAGGCATACATATGTTGAATTAAGAAATTGACTTCTTTAAATTTTTTTGCTAATAAAATTGATCTTTATGGTGGTCTTTAATGGCCTTAAACATTCCAAATCATCACCTTCCTACTTGGTGTAAGTTTATGTTGCAGAAGAAGAATAAACTTGCCTTTCTTCTAAGAGATAAGACCTTCCTCTTGGCCACCACACCTAGGAAGATGTAACTTCCTCACACTAATTCTTCCTCTAAAGCTTTGAATATGTTTGTAGAGTCATATCATCCTTAGTTAGTAGCAGGCTAGTTTAGACTTAGTTAGTGTATCCCACGTAGTCTATCTCCTCGAGTTCAAGTGAAGTTGATGGATAAAGATGCTATCGCCTAACTGGCTATTCTCTATACAACTTGGTGCGATGTAAGGTAGAGATGGTGGATCGAGATGCCTTCCTTCATTTTAATAAGTGGTAGCCCCAGAGGTTTAAGCACATTATAAAGACTCCTACTAGTGAGTGTTGTTTTAATGTTTGTGCTCCCTTTCTTTTACATTCTTATTTGTTTCATATATCTTTTGGTTTGTGTAGATAGGAATTGGGCACAATCTTTCATATTGGTAAAACTCATAAGAAGAAACATGGATGCTCCTTCCACTTCTGAGAGCCCCTTCAATTGAGAACTTTGTCAGAGAAATTGAGAAGGATGATGAGGCTTCCTCATGAGCCTTAGTCAATAAGACACTAAATCTTAAAAAGAAACAACCGTTGGGTAGTGTAGAAAAAAGGGAGAAAGTTGCTAAAAGGAAACTGGTGCAATCCTCTTTAGCTATTCCTGATCAATTGGTTGAATTGAAGAGAAGGAAAAGGACTCTATCACCTTCATTAATCACTACCAGATGATCTTATCAGATGAATCAAAAGATGGTGAACCAATTCTTTTTCAAACTAGTGGTTTAAAGGCTTAAGGAGCTCAAGTAGTTGTAGTAAAACATCAAGTGGTCATTTCCATTGCAGCCTCAAAGATTTTGCCAATCATTGCTCAAGAGGTGGCTGTCGGGTTAATAAATTTTAAGGCATTTGTGTTAGATCAGCTTATGCTTGGTGACACTAGCACAATTGTCATTGATCCTCCAACAAAGGAACTCTCATAAGTCCCCTTAGCCATTAGCCTTGATATGTATGTATTTGAGTCAACTACCCTCGAGGTTAGGTTAATAAGGCCATAAGCCTTGAGATCATCCCTTACTCAGCAAATAAAGGCAAGACTATAGTAGATCTAGACTAGGTATGTTTTTTCTCTTAGTTTATTTTTCATTATTACTCTGGCACTTCATTGACTCATTATTTGTGCTTCTTCAAATGCTAATCTCAATATTGATAGCCCCTGCTAATACTCTTTTAGCTTTTCTCCATATCTCTGATAAGGAGGTTATTGGGGATGCTTAGAAGGTCATCCAATTCCACATGATTTAAATACCATGTTACTCCTAGAGCAAGGTTATGAAGAACTCCTCTAAGCTATATCAGTCCTCGAGAAAGCAATTCCATCACTTGAGGTGGAGCTTCTTTGTCACCAACTCCTTGATTGTTATGGCATGATGAACTAATGTTGTGTAAAGTTGTCATCCTTGTCATGTTGGACATAGTGGCTTGTGACATTATGTTTAGCTTAAGTTTTGATCATGACAAATATAGATGAGTTAATTATACTTATGCCTAATTGTTTTCATTTATATAGTAGTTAACTATGATTATGGAACAAGTGCTTTAAAGTGTTTTTACTTATATTGTTTCATATTTCAAAAGATTTGGAAAAATGATTTATGTGCATCAAATTTATTTATACTAACATATTTTTCCTTATCTTAAATTGATTCTATATCCAAGAGTATTCATAGTATTATCTTTTATGACTTGGAGAGAGAGATATATATATATTGATGTTTGGACTAATTATTTTGTTCATGATATATCATTTAAGATCGTCCAAAGTACAGATGAGAGTGAGCATGAAGAGGATGAAATCAAAGACATCATTAGCATGCATGTCACAGTCAAGATGAAAGAACATAAGGAGAAGGATGGTCCAAGAAGAGCTTAAAAAAATTGAAGATATTTTTACAAGCTTGGATGCACCTTGAAAGCATTGGACTTAATAGGTATAATATCAATAGGCTAGAAATCTTTATGTTGAACTCATTAATTTAGATATGAAATATTAGCTCAAGTTATTTTAAATCAAAATATGCATTTTAACTCTTAAGAGAAAGAGTGAGATATAATTTTCTATAATCATGTTTTTTTTTATCTTTGATCACATATGTCTCAAAAAGTTTTAAATTTTTTGATTACTAACTCCATAAATTTTTCAAAGTTGTTCCATTGACTCAAAATAGAGTTAAGTTGAAAAAGTCATGAATAATAAAAATATAAGATTTAAAATGGCAATCGTGCAGAAAATCAATTTTGACATTTGATCATGTCTCTTATTATATCTCTTACTATATAGGTCACTAATGTGAAATATCTCATTTAAATCATTTTTCAATAATAGTTTATTTATTTAAAATGGAGTTCTATTGAGAAAGATATAAATTTTAGAATTTGAGTGTTAAGATATTAATTCTGCACAACATTCAGACTTGGCCTTCATTCACTCTTTTGATTATATCTTAAAATTTATGATGAATTTAAGTATAAAACTATTTTCATTGAAAACTAGACTTCAAGATCTTTCCAACGATAGATAATTTGTTAAATTTGGAGTTATATTGAGTAAGTTAAAACACTGTGAACTTATGTACAGTGACTCCTCCAAAACACGAGTGGTTACAACTTGGTCCCTTATGCGATTCATCCAAAAATAGTCTCAATGTCCAAATCACTCATGAAACACCTTATACACATGCGTGAAATGTCATCTAAAAGCTTTATTTTTCATTGAGTAGCTCTTGTGGTCTAAAACATGCGTGAAACATCCTCCGGAGCCTTGTTTTTTATTCAATAGCCTTTGTGATCTAAAACACACATGAGTTACTTCTAAAACACGTGTGATATGTCACCTTTGCTTGTGAAAACTCCAAAATATGCATGAATGAGCCTTGTTTCCATACAAGATTTGTCACTAATGGCTATAACTATTATGAAATGACTATAAATGATTATATGAATTCTCTAATACTTATTTCACTTTATAAGCTATAAATTTAACACTCCAAACTCATTCTAACAAGGGATTAATTTTAGAAATTATCAAATTATGAAATTCATGTTCATATTACTCTTATTATATGAAAATAATTGTTCTTGAGTCAATACTGTTTATATCTTCATTATTTAAGTATTAGAGCTTCATTGTATTCATCATCACTATTAGAGAGAGTTTCAATTGAGTGATTTACATACTCAACCATTGTAAAGTGAGGGAAAAATTTTTCTTTAATCAAGAGAGGTTGTTCTCTTGGAAAAAGAAGCTCATCAGTGAAGTGAGTTGTTGTAAAGGCTCACAAGTACTCAAACTAAACTTATAGTTGTACTGTGGTGGCAAGCACACACTCAAGCTTATGTTTTAGTGAAAAAATCTCAAGTAGTTGCTTGGGAACTGGATGTAGGCTTAAGAAGAAGAGCTGAATTAAGATAAATCACTGTTTGCAATCTCTCTCCCCTTATCTCTTTATATTCCTAACAACCTTAGTTAATACTATGTTTTAGTGTATAAAATTGAATTTAATACATCTACATGCTCTTTCTCAAACTTTCACTTAGAAATTGATTTTACACATATTGAGTTTGTAGAAATTACTTTAGCATTCTTGCAATCAGAGTTTAATACTTGAATTTGCTTGAACTTTCCTTAGAACACAGTTATGTTGAAAAAGTTTCAAAGAACCAAAAATTTTCATAAATAGCTAATTCATCACCCCCATCTTGGGTATGTTACCATATCTAACATGTCAGACTTCCTCTTAAAGAATTGGACAATTATAGTAATGCTGTGTTTAGGGATGAAACATCTTATTTTGGGAACTATTATTTAGTAATGAAAGTTGTAACATCATCTCCAATGTTACCAAACACATAGAACACATAACATGGATCAATTTATGATAACAAGATTTCATCAATCCTATAAATAGTTATCATAACCCAAGGGTTAAACGAATGTTTAAGAAAATGAGATGCCAAAAAAACCCTTTTTAACAAGATTGTTTGAGCTCAAACTATAGTTTAAAACTAAATAAATTAGACAATGAAAGCATAGGAAATCTTTATGAAGAATAATATGCATAAAACGAAGAATTCCAGCAATTAAGGCACAGTACACCATGGTACAGGGGCATTATCCACCATGGAAAATTGCACAGAAGGAAACGCCCCTCTTTGTGCCTTTCACTACAGTACGACAGACAATGCACTGGGGTACGCGACCACTGTAATGACAGCAGACTGTTGTCATGACAACTCTTTAGACCAACTTTCGGAGTGCACCATTTCATCGTTTAATGTCCAATTTGAGAAATTCAAGTGTCGACATCTAGCTTTTAGAGCCACCCAACTATTGGCATTAATCTCACACCTATACACTAAGCCAAATGAGATTTAGACATCTGAATCCAAAATAACTCATTTTCTTTCCAAAATCACTACCAAGGTGGCTAAACTCCCAAACCAAATGCCAATAGCTGTGGAACCACTTGACCTAACTTAAATGGACCACAAACAACTTATTCAAGAATTTAAATCAAACCATAATAGTCTAGACAAGATTTGACCACTAAAGCCCTATTTTCGACATAAATTTCACTAGGGGTAACAATTTCTCATAAATAATCCAATTTCTAATCTAATGCATGAATCAAAACAAAACTAACACTTGCATTAGTATCTCAACCTCTCACAGCCATTTCAACATAGATACAATAAACTTAGACCGAGATTCCTATAGCTAACAATAGAATTCATGCAAGTGTATCACAAAACTATATGTGTCTTAATTTGGCATATGCATTCGATATTCATTACAAACCAAAATAAATGAAAGGACTATACAACTAGGAGCTAGTCCCTTCAATGCTTAGTTGCATCCTCCTTTCCCTTACCCTTATCGAAGCCTTTATATATAAAATGTAATCATGGGGTGAGTTAAGGACTCGGTAACTAAATTTGTGCGTATGTGAAATGGCATAGTAAAACATGTAAAATGTCTCATAAATACACACATATAGTTATAGTATGATATGCATGATTAGCACACCACTTTATACCCTCCTTATGTCTTCTGACTAAATCTGTAAGTTGACAATTTGATAGAATCAAGTTCATGTGACTGGATTGGCCCAACCACACTATTAGTAAGAGGCACCCATGACAGAGTGCCTTCACCCATTATGGACCACATATTCTTCCTATCCATAAATACTAGGGATGTCGATGCCTAATTTACCACTTATAGTACTAGGACTTCTAAACAATATAATACTGAGCACCGGGGCCTCCATAGTGCTAGTGTACCATATGAATTCCCAAACAATGTCTCGATAACACACTAGGATAAACCCTTACCCTCTCACAATGATTATGCCAACATGCTTAATGCATCCAATACATACTCATAACATATCAATGATTAGAATTACTCATTTTCACTTAAACCATAGAATTTTGCAAGTAGTTATACATAAAAATAGCATTTACTCTTTAAATACTAAAACATTAAAACAACTTTTCATTCCACTCCATATAAACTCCAAAGTCATAATTTCATATTATTACTATGTCAATACCAAACTAAAACATTAACTTTAAAATCTGCACACTCCCATCCAAATACACAAAAAGGGAGATTAGACAATCCGATTACCTCAATCCTTTTGTCACTAAAAAGGTTACCATGGTCAACCAATGGCATCCATTAGCATAACAATACTTGATCAAAAGTTAATTTGCATAATTAAATCCTTAATTATCAATCCCCACATTGACACCTCATTTTGTTATATAACTAGGGGTACCCATTATACTCAAAACCTTAATTTAGTCCCAACAATCCTTCTAATACACTATATTAACCCTATTTAACATCCCAACACATAAACAACACCATTACATTACCTACATTGATCTTAATCACCCAATTTCTACCTAAGGTTCATCCAAACCCTAACTAATAACTCTAAATCTTTATGTAATCCATAAATACAAGTTTAGAGGCTTAATTTGACTACCCAAGACCTTAACTAAGGCAATGGGTTAGCCATTAGCCAAGAAAAACCAAATCAAAGCTCTAAAATACCTTAATCATTAGAAAAGTTTGAATATAGTGAGAAGACATGTAGGAAGCTTACCTAAAGCTGAATCTTGCTACATATGCTTCTAAAGTGGCCCAAAAATTGAGCCCTAGCACCCACAAGAGTCTCCTCTAATGCTTTCTTAATATCTCTTTCTTTCTCTAGTTTTTTGTGTACATGTACCTCGGTGCATTAACGTTTTTGCTGCGGTGCATGGCACAAAGAGCCCCTTCACAATTTAAGCCTTCCTTCATGCCACGGCCCATTCAAACTTTGACTTAGCCCTCTTCTATGGTTGTCCAATGACCCAAGTTCTATTAATCTCCCAAAAATATCATTAATTAAAAATTCACTTAGTTTGACTAAAATATCCTTATAAACATTGAAAATTCTTAAAGTTGAAATCTAAGATGTTATAGAAGCTATCTTAGGTTTCATTAGGAGCAATTAGAGATAAGAAGGACTTAAAAATTATAACTTGATATTTCTAGAATTTTGGACTATTTCAAAAATTCATAACTTATCCTATAAAATTCATTTTGAGCTCATTCATGTCTCCTTTTAATGATAAATGAGTCATATATATAGGAAAAATACTAGACTTGAATTTTATTAATAAATTTAACACATTTTATTCATTTAGCTAAATTGCTCTGTTTTCCCCTGTCCACTTTTCACATTTCTTGCCTTAGATTTGTAAATTCAAATCTTGAACTATACTTACTAGGTGATCAAGGACTTATTGTAAAGCCCTAAGTGTCCGTTGTTGGATAAAAATATTTTGCACAACTTTTAATTCTCCAATTAGTATATTTTAATGAATCTTCAAAACTGCTCTATTCTTAATAATACTGAATCCAGATTTCTATGTCCTATTTTCCAAAATTCATAACTATAGTTATAGAACTCCAACTGAGGTGATAATTGACTCCTTAGAAACATTTTGGCCTTAACCATATGGGAAACATATGAAACATAACTTTTCGATTCTCATTTGATACAATTTTATTAGTCTTTAAGATTATTTCATCTAGACTCTGTTCTGGATCCAAATTTATGCTTTAACTTCGAAAATACATAACTTGAGCCATACCAATAAACAATATCTTGGACTTTATGAAGACCTTGGAATGTCTTAAATTATATTAAAATATAATACAAGATGTTTGATTGTTAAATTGATACATGTAAATCAATAAATATAACACTGTATAGAATACTCTTCACTGTTTCCAGATTTCCCATCTCTGGATTGTTAAATTTATTACTTATGTTTTAGAACATCAAGAAGCATGGTTTCAAGTTTATATTAAACTTTGGCATGTTGAGTTTGATCATAAAAATCATCTTAACTATTGGCTTTATTTAGGTTAGCCTTGGGACTCAAAACAACACTATAGTTCCATTCAACATTCCAAACTCAAGGTTTCCATATTCATATCTAACTTATATAAAATGTGAGTTTTTCACTTCAGTTCATGATCACACTCTCAAAGGAATATAGAAACAGAATTTAATGTTTTAGTTACTTACTATACCACTTTATATGAAATTATTTACAAAACACACGAAATAGAGTCAAGGGAGTCATTCTAATATCATGCCTTCATTTTGTTTCTTCCACAATTTCTTTCCCTTTACTTGAGCTTTCTAGAATGGCTGGAATATTTTAGGAGGGTGAGATTTTACAATCCCAATAGCAATGCAAGTCAAATCCACAAGTACATAAAACCTCATTCAATCATACAAACAATTTCAAATGTGCAAGCATGCTATAACTACCCATGACGTGTATTAATCTTGTCAATAATTATTCATGTATCAAAATCATGCTTACATAAATATGGGCATATACTTAGAGTAAGTAAATTCATACTTTTCACAAAAATGAAGCAAGAGAATCTCATAATCATACCAATATATGAACAGAATTATGCACAAGGGATAAGGGCAAGATCACTACCTTGAGTTTCTACTTTATTTTCAAGCAGCAAATTCACGTTGAGGCTTGCCTTTAATTCTTCTTCAAGACATTCAAATTTGACTTCTTAAGATTCTAAAGCCGTGATGATGCAACTCTTAGATTGAAGAGAGAATTGTGAAGGGTGGTTAAGAATTAGAGGAGGTTTTGTTATTTAGATCTGCCTCTTCCTCTCGTCTTCTCTCTTTCTTCAAAATGCCAATAGATTCTCTTGCTCTCTCCCTCCCAAATATGGACTTAGGAATGGAATGGAAGTAATAATATATGTAACTAATTTGCCAACCTTTCCTAATCTAATTGCATGAGAGGCTAGATATTAACGTGAAAAGGAAATCGACATATAAATAAAGACACAAGGTTGGCGATCTCATCTTACTCAATTTAGTGACACATCATTCCTTTGCATTACTTGTTATTATTTTTCCTTTGCGATATATGTAACATCCTAAAACTTCAAATCTGGAAAAGTTGATTAATTAAGGGATAAATTAGTTAAAAATATGATTAATTTATTTAATTATATTTTTAGGTTGCTAATTGGATTTTTTGGTCATATTTGGCTCTAAATTGAGTTAGAATGAAAGTCGGATCAAGTCGGGAGGCATTAGGGGGAGCAAAATCAACTTGTTGCTCACTGCATCATAAGCTGCGATGCACGGCACAGCAAGTAACTTAAAATTTTAGAAATCATCAGAAATTGATAGATTTTGGGGTGGAAAACTTAGAACACGAAGGGGGTAACTTTGGGCATTGCTAAGGCATCAATTTAGGAGGATTTTAAAGATAAATTGAGTCTTCAAACTCTTGAATAAGTTTTCTACCTTTCTCCTCTACCTTTTCATCTCATTCTCCATGGGATTTGGAAGAGTGAGAATTTGGTCTGATTGGATTAAGCTATGAATCAATGTTTTAAAGGTTTCTATTGACTCTAAAGGTTTAATTTAGGTTTATTGATCTTGGATATGTGGTAATAGGAAGCTATTTTTTTGTTTGGTGAATTTTAGATCAAGCCCTAACTTGATCATAGGGTGTTGAAATGTGATAAGTTGAGATATTAAGTTTTATGTTATGATAGAGTATAAGGAGGCTTAAAGGGATTGTGTGAATAAATTGTAATCTTGACAAGCCTATTTGTTAAGAATTTGAGTGAGAAGTGGGAGAATTGGGAGGTTATTGATAGTTAATAGTGCTTGTGTTAATTTAAAATTAACATATAGTACTTGTTGTTGTAGATTGTGGTGTGGGAAGACTTACCTTAACACAAGAAAAAATTTAGTACCATGGGTAACCCTTTAAGTAATAAAAGGGTTGAGGTAACTAGATAATTTGCATTGTTAATTACCTTGTATAAGTTATTCTCAAGTTTATTTTCTATGATTTGTTGAGTATATATGTATAAATTCTTTAAGGATTAACTATTTTAGAAAATGAGTGGAGTATTGGTTTGTGAAATTCTATATTTTTGAAGTAAATGGTAAAATTTATTATATTTGTTTGAAAAGTTATTTATGCATGGTCAAGTGGAGATATGTGGTGAAATGTGACATATTAGAGGGTGAGAGGTCACCCTAGTAGAGATAGTGAAGATTAAATTTATATGGCATTGTTGGCACCTCGGGATGCCAGGTGCAACATTTACTTTCCTTAGTGCCCAAAAATGGGTGCGGTGTTGCAGACTTACTCTTCTTAGTGCCCAAAAGGGCGCAGAGTTAGAGATTATGCTCCTTAGCATCCGTAGGATGTGGTGTTGGAGTAACGACATCCCAATTACTTGTAATAGGGAAAAACAATAGTCCAAAAGCAGTTTAGGACACCTTGGCCGGGTAGTCCTACCATGGATGGTGAGCTTGGGGACTATACATGTGGTTTGGTTTTATAAATAGCCTACTAGTTCGGTTGGAAGTATTGGAGAATCGGATGGTTAGGGATCATGCATGCAATTTGTGGTGATCTTATATGATGTGATTATGTTACTTATTTTAATGCTTGTTTATAACTTGGCTTGTTAATCAATAATGTAGATTATCTTAGTTACTGAGATTTTATCTCACCCTATGGTTGCCATTTTACAGGTTCTACAGTTGAGACTGAGTGAGGGAAGGAATCGGGTAAGGATTTGTAGATTTGCTACATTGAATAGTAATGCCTGATTTTGGTTTGAGTAGTGTACATAAACTTATTATATGATATGATATGTTGCCAACTAGGAATGCATATTATTTTGATTGGTTGCATTTATTTTCATACTATGTTGTTGTGTATTTTAGCCCAATATTGTATATGATGTGAATATGTTGGAATTTTTATGGTGATAGGCTAAAATACTAATACAAGTGCAAGGAATGTTTTATCTATGTGGTGACAATGTAATTGTAATATATTATGTGGCAATAGAAGCCAAATAATGCATGTAGTATTGATTGTGTGTTTTGGCCATATTGGTGAAATGGCCATTGAGTGGCTAAATTTATGTTTGATATGTTTTTTTGTGTTTGATTGGTCACTCAAGTGTATTTTAGTTTATTAGACTTGGTTCAAGCCTCACAATGGGTTAATTGTATTAGTTCTGAGTTTTGGGTACTTGAATGGTTGAAAATTTCTTTAAAAACTGACTTTTATATCCGAGTGTCTAAAATTCTCATATGGTGTTAGATCGTAATGAAACTTATACCATTAGTTAGCTTATTGAATAAGCTTCGCGTGGGTGCTTGAATCACTCTAATTAGACATCAAATGTGAAAATGGTGCGTGTTTGAAGTTGGTCCAGAAAAGCTGTCATGACAGCATTGCTGTCATGGATACGTGCGTCGCGGCTCATTTTACGCAAGCCGCGGTGCATGGTACAGTAAGCGAACTTAGCTTTCTGTGCCACATGCCGCAGCGCATGGACTACGAGCCACGGTACATAGGCCCAAAACACTCAAAATTGACATTTTTAGCCTTGTTTTAAAGTGTGTTTTGCTTCCCAAAACTTTTCCATGCTTCCAATACCTTTATAAATCATTAAGTTTGAGCTCAAACTATCAATTTAAAGGGTTTTTATGGGATCCCAATTATTCTATGAAATTATTTCTAAAGGATTACTAGTTTTAACCCTTATCTATATAATGTGAGCTTATGAGCAATCCCTTGCTCCTAATTATGATTGTTTGTTGTGACTATGTCGTGAATTTTGATAATGTCAAGGTGAACATTATAATATTCTTTTCACTTTTCAATTTCTTTGATCAACTTATTTAGTCGCTTGATTAAATTTGGGATAAGACAATCAAACCAAATATCACATGCTTGCCACCTACAATAGTTGTCTTTTAAAATCTTGTCTACCACACTCGAAAACGTGACATGGATAGCATGAGAGAGCGAAGATTCCAACCTTCAAAGCAGAAATTGGTGAAATGGGAGTCACCACCAAAATTTTAAGAAAAAATCTTAGGAAATTATTTAAGGGAGATAAGAATGGTCTGCCAAATCAGAAACAGGTTCAAGAGTCAATTGAATATGGAGAAAGTGTTAGACACCCCATAAAACTCATTTTTCAGAATGGTTATCTAAAGTTAATTATGCTAATTAATATAGTTTTAAAGTTCTTTTAATTATCCTTTTTTACTCATGTGTTTAATATAAAAAATAATAATAATTAAGTGAGAAATATTTATTTATTTCAAGAGAGGACTTGACTTAAAATCTGACTTTAAGGCCTATGTACTCTATAATAAGGATCAAAGTTCACGTAGTTTGAGATTATGAGTTTGTTGGTGAATATATTTTTTTAAAGAGAAATTAATTAAAAATAATTCACCATTTTACAAATAAAAATTTTTCTAAAATTTTGATATATATGTTTTAAGTTGCAAAAGTAATTTAATTTTAATTAATTTTTAATTTTTGAATTTTGAAATAAAGAAAAGAAAAGAGTTAAAATTATTTTTTTATATTTTATAATTGAAATTTAACTACTATACTTACAGAACTTTATTAGCTCACACGATAATGTAATTATTCTAAATATTTATGAAGATTCTAAAATCTCACATGATAAAAGAATTTAAAAACATAATTATTTATTTTTATTCTTAAGCATTAATAATATTTTTTAAGCATGCATATATACATTTTTAAAAAAACTCTTAATCCTTATACTTGCAAATCCTTATTAACTTATACGGTAATATGATTATCTTAAATATTTATGGAGATTCAAAATTCTCACACAATAAAGGATTAAATAATATGTATTTTAAATATATTTTGATGCATAATTATACAATGTATATTTTAAACATAAAAATCTTAATCGTTATACTTGTGAAATCTTATTAACTTACATACTAAGATGATTATTTTAGAGGTCTACAGAGATTCAAAAATCTCCTATGACCAAAGATTTAATGGTTATTATTTAATTACATTAATTTAATTAATTAATTTTTTTAAAACTTTTATTATTTTATTTACAAAAATTATCTATTTATTTACTATATAAATTGAGAATCGCAGCATCTGCGAAGACTTATTATCCTACACAATGATGTAATTAATTTTAGTTTCTATAAAAATTCTTGAAATCTTATATGAGACTTAAATATCTCATTAATTTAAATTATAAAAAGAGAGTTAGTTTTAATAATGGGCCATTGGAACCCATATCTAATATATAAATTTTGTTCTCATACCTATGACACCTTATTGATTTACATGGTATGTGATCAATCTAAACACACCTATGACAGAGACGCGCATACACGATAGATTGCACTTAGAGAGACAGCGATGTAGTAAAAGGAAAGGAAAGAAAAGCACAAGATAAAGACAAATGTAGAAAAAGAGGAGGGAAAGTATATTGCATACCCTAAACACTTTGAGTGAAGAGTGTATACACTTAACTATGTGAGGCTAGTCTTTGATATTGACCCTTGGTAAAGGCTTGTTTGTAAAGTAAAAGTTCTTTCTCTAAATTTATCACATTGATTTTAGATGGGTGAAGTTTCTTGGGCTTTTGAATTGTCAACCTTGAACACTTTATCTCTTTTTTTATTTTCCTCCTTTGCTTCGGTCTCATTTTTTAGGGTTGAAGAGGCCTCTTTGTCTTTGTTTTGCTCAGAGTGCAAAAGATAAGTGTGGGAGAATTGATAAGACATATTATTTAAATACTTTTATCCATATATTTAGGACCTATTTTGCATGATATACTCCCTAACTACGTGTATTCTTAGTGTTAAAAGTGATAAAATCACCTAAGGGGTGAATTTGTGCACTAGGGGTATTTTGGTCTAAATTTACACTTTCTATGAAAAATTGGGTTTTTATTGGACTAAATGTCATTTTTTGCCTAAATTCATCATGGCCTAATTGGTTTTCAAAAATTCATTTTGGTTTGGGAGATATTGCACAAAAGTCACACTTTAATATTGCTGACTTGGTTGACCTAATTTGAGCTTTGCATATGCATGTGTTTAAATTGTGCTTCTCATATGGAATTGCTCTTGAATTTCATTTATAAATATTCTCCCATTTAAATAATTAAGTTCTTGTGCAAAAATATAATTTATTTTGTCACACATGTGTTATTGGATTAAATCAAGTGTTATTTTATGACTTAGATGGACAAGTACACTTAAACTTGTGGCAACTGGGCTAAAGGAGCAAGAAAGGATTTTGGGCTTGAGTTAGGCTTGCAAGGCCTTTCAAGAAGAGGAGAGGGAGCTTCAAAATTCAAATTTAAATTCAAAATGACAACCATATAGTGCCATATTACTCAAATCTGTGAATTAGGAAAATTGTATTCTCTTCTTAATCCTTGTCTTGATTTTGTGATTTAGAAATTATATTTTTAGCCAACAAAATCACCTTTAAATCAAATTATATGCCTCCTTGTAATCTTAACCTAACCCTCTTTGTGTCTAAATTCATTCTAAGCTTTATCCACATACTTAATTTTGGCCAATTCACACATACATCACTCATCACTCACACAATCATCCATACTAATTCAAGAAGGGTGTAATTTCGTCCAATCCATCATCCATTCACACATACAATCATTTTACTCATTCCTCATCTCTTCTCTTCTATCTCTTTTCATAAATTTCATCTATCACCTATATTACACCAAAAAAAACACACACACGACCCTAGTCTCTATCCATTCATCCATCCAAACTTTTCATCTCCAATGGTAGGTGAGTTTCATTTTAGCCAAGGCATGAAAAATAGGTCTTTCATGGAGTTTGAAGGCTAAGGGGCTTATGGATCTTAAAGAAGGAGAAAGGGGATGAGGCCAAACACACAACATCTCTTCAGTTTTTAATTACTCTACTCTAGTTTTCTTCAATGTCTTGATGTCATAAGGTCATAATTTTGGATTATTTCATCATGTATTTGAGCTATAATCTTGGTTCATTTGTGTTTATTGTTGAGAACTTGGTGATTTGATTACGTTTTTGTATTTGGTACTTCCTCACATTAGTAGATGTTATCATAATCTTGAAATTTCCATTAATGTCTCATCTTGCATTTTCTACATCATAATCTTGAGTGGTTGAGCTTGATTTCTTGTTTTCTCACCATAATCTTGAGAGTTTACATGCTTTTTGGGAAGGGCTGAATCACATATGCATAATTCACATCAGACTTGGTCCATGCTTAAAACTAACCTAATGAATGGAACTAAGGACTTAAATCTATGATGTAGTGAGGCTGTTGGGAAGGTTAAGAGGCTAGAGATAATTTTTCTAGTTTTTTTTTTCATTTTAGGCCAGGAGGGTAAAGTAATCTAAAGCCAACTTAATTGATTTTTAAGCCAATGACTCACTCACTTTTCCAACTCTAAAATCCTACCATTTTATAAGAAGTCACCAAAAATACTTTAATCTAGTTTTAAAACTTTCTTTTTAATTTTCAAAAAATTAAATCAAATCAATCAATCCTTTGAGTAGTTTAATTAACATTGGTTAGCTTTAATTAGTCATAGTAAGCCTCCTCAAGAGAATCGACTTAGGTTGACCATTATCTATATAGTGTAAAACTTAGTACTATTTTAGGAGTTATGACAAACTCTTCCCATATAGGCATCTTGATCCTCACAGAGTTTCTAAAAAATGCATCCTCCTCTTTGATAGTGTTGACCTACTTTTCATGGTTTGGAAGTGGATCAGTGGCAATAGTAGAGCTTCCTTCTTCTTCAAGCTGGATATGATTGGAATCAACTAAAGCTAGCATATTCCTTTTGAATGTCATATAGTCTTCTATTGAGTGTCCAAGTGCACCCATGTGGTATTCATAAATGACATTTAGTTTATACCATATTGGGTAAGGCAGAACAAGAGGCTTACAAGGTCATGGACCTAATAATTGGGCTGCCAGAAGTTTATGATACAATTTAGCATTGGTCATTCCAAAGTTAGGCTATGGGCAATTATCCCTAGATTAGATATTTCTTCTCTCTTCATCTTGCCCTTGCTTGTTAGGCATAAACTCAAATTATGGTCATCTTTAATTCCTTCCTCCTATTTGATAAGGGATTTGAGGACTAGCATGAGCTTGTCTCACAGGCTAAATATAACTCACATTCCCTTCTTTCTTTTTTTTATCATAGTTCTTTCGTGAACTACTTTCAGCTTAAGAACTAGTTATTTTCCCCTTTCATATGTCTGTGTCAATCCTTTCTTCAATTACCATTGAATCAGCAAAATCTGTAATTCCTGTGTCAATCCTTTCTCCAATTACCATTAAATCAACAAAATTAGTAACATATGTTCTTATCATGTGTTGGTAAAATGGCTTAGGCAGCACAGGAATGAAGTACGAGTAAAGTTCAAAGTTCACCATTAGGGGTTGTACTTGTGAAGCAATTATTCTCCATTTTTAAGCATATTCTTTGAATGATTTTCATGATTTTTTGTTATTGCTTTCAATTGTTCTCTGGTTGGAGCAGTATCAAGATTGAACTTATATTGTCTCATGAAAGTGTCTACAAGATCTTTCCATCTTTTAATCTTTATTTAGTCTAGTTGTATGTACTAAGTCAATGTAGCCCTCTAGTTGGAGCAGTATTAAGATTGAACTTATATTGTCTCATGAAAGCATCTACAAGGTCTTTCCATCTTTTAATCTTTATTTGGTCTAGTTACATGTACCAAGTCAATGCAGCCCTAGTTAAGCTTTCAAGAAAGACATTTATCAAAAACTTATCCTCTTGTGACTATATGGACATCTTTGTGCAATAAGCCTTCAAATGATAAATTGGGTTACTTGTACCATCATATTTATCAAAGCTTTGTATCTTGAATTTTTTAGGAACATCAATTTCTGGGGTTAGGCATAATTCCTTCAAGCTTAAGGAACTCGATGTGTTTGATCCTTGAAGAGCCTTTAATTGATCTTTCATTTCTCTGAGTTCTTCTTTTAGGTCATTCTCTTTGTGTAACACTTATGGGATTTGGAACATGTAAGTGTGATCTTCCCCTGGGGCTTTGGGTATGTTAAAGACCCTTATTCTAGAATCTTGTTTCTTTGGTATGGGTATTTTAGGATTCGATCCTCAGTTTGGCTCAACTATTCTGTTAACTGCTTTGTCATTCTAATTTGCCCAAGTATTTTGTGGTAGATTATCATCACTTTTCCTTTTAGAGTCTCTATTAATAGCTTTATCTTGTCACTTATTTCAACCATTTTGGATTCCACTGCAAACATCCAATCGTTTAGCGTTGTTAGCTCATTTACGCAATTGTGTGCTATATGTTCAAGTGATGAGAATTTGGTCAGATGAGTTTTTCTTTCAAGGTGTAATATTGGCTTACTTGTTGCACATAATAATTAGTTTTAATGAGTTTTACCTTTTATGTTTGTTTTGTAAGATGTTTAGCATTGTGTAGGCATAACGGTTTCAAGACACTAGCACCCTTTAAATACCTCCAAAAATTTATTATTTCATAGAGAATTTAAAGTTGACCATTGAATTAAAAGGACATTAGATCCTATCAAAATTCAAGGTTTTAAACGTATGATGATAGCACAAACTAATCGTCAACAATTTTAGTGACTATAAAGCATCACATAGATTCTCATATAATGATTTAAATGCTAATACAAATTTAGAACTTTGTCAAGTTGTTGAGTTCTTTTACAATTTCCTAGTACAAATGAAAGAAATTAACAATTTCTACTGAAGTTCCCCTAGGAAGGACCATGCCTTTGGCTTGCTTAAATGCTCTTATAAATTCTAAAATTTTATCATTAACTAATTTAATCATCTATCTACATTTTGAATCCATTCTTTGGTTTCTTTTGTTCAATCAAGGTAAAGTGACTTCTAAGCTAGTAAGCTCTTGTAACTTCTTTTCCTTCACTTTCAAACATTCAATCAACTGCCTATTAATTTCTTTCAAGTCATTGCCTAATAAGGGATTTGAAGGAGAGAATGACGGATTTGCTCCTTGAATCATACCCTTCAACCAAGTGATATATTCTAAACTCAAGCTTACTAAACGTTTCCCTAGTTCAATCTTTCCTTTATATCCTATCCTTTGCCATGCTTCTCTAACATTCTGGTTTAGCAACTTTGTTCCATCTTCCTCATGTAGAAAGTAGAACTCTTGTACATCTTCTTTAAAAGGGACATTTTGCTTATAAGCCAATTGTCTTAATGCTAAGGAAGGGTTATAATTGATATACCCTCTAGGTTTGATTAAAGGCGTATTCGAGAAGCCACCATAATGGTAAATGATCTCCTCTTCCCACTACCAGTCTAGTTTTCATAGGATAGAATTTTCTTTAAGTTCTGTGAAGGTTCTTTTCTAATTCATGTAGCTCATTCTATCAATCACTAATTGACCCTTGAAAGACATAAGTGGATTATTATCAGAATCATTCTTCTTTTTAAAAAGTAGTGTCTTTCCATAACGGTGGCTAAGCATCCATATATCTAGTAGTGCAATGCAACAATTGACCTTTCCTTTCCTTTTCTTATGGCATTGAATTAAGGTCAAGCATGTTTTTGCCAAAATTACTGGTATCGGATTCTCATTATGATACTCCACCATTTAGAATATACTAATGGTCCTAAATCAATTATGCCAACTAATGATGGAAATAAGATTATTCCATATGTGCACAAGGCAAAGACGCTGCAAAACATAACCTAATCCCCTTTTTCCACGAAAACTCTTAAGTGAGCTTCTACATCAATTCTTGAGATTCCTTCGGTTTGTCCTAGGCAGACTTCTTCCTTAGGAACTCCTAAAATTTTTACTATTGTACCTCGAGACAACAAATATCTAGGATAAAAGTATACTGCTATATTCTCCTTAAGGGGCATCCTCAAAATTTCTCCATATTCTTCTAAAGTTGGTGCCATTTGGAAGTTAGGAAATGTGAAACACCTCAATGAAGCATCCTAATATTGTCTTAATTCAATTATTGCATCATTATGTATTGTTACTGATAGGAGATCTAAAATGTTTCCATACTTCCTTTTAAAATCTCGCATGATTTCTCCTTTGATATGATGGCTTAACTCAATCAAGGTTTCCAATGGCTTGACATTTACAGTTAATTTGATTCCTTTTCCTTGATATAACTTCCCTATGTGATCTAGATTTGTGCCATCTTCGAGTGCCATTTACCACTTATGCCAATTTCACAAAGATGCTGGATAAACTCACTATTGCTGTTAAACAAAGCAAAGGTTAATAACATGTAATTCCCATAACTTTTAGTAAGCTATGCAGCTCTTTTTTTAAAAAAAAAATTCACTCCTCCAAACACTTATTGCATTGTAGGGAAATGAAGTAAACAATTAATCAACGAGAGATTTAAATCCCTACATGATTAATGTTAAAAGGTTTAGCCTTGTAACAATTTTTTTTGGAAATAAAAAAAATTAATTTTAGTCATAGATATATCGAGAGGAAATCCCTTTTCTCCTTAATGTGATTATTGCCTCATAGGGAGAAAGGAATAAATTAGCCTATGAATAGCTAAAACTGACACATGGCTAAAGTCCCGACTTTAAAAATGAAATAGCTCAGTTATCAAATAACAATAGAAGTTATTTAATTACATTTGTTTAAAAAAATGCAAATACTTCATGATGACATTTTTGATATGTTATGATAATGATGCAATAAAAGATCAATGCTCTCATTTATATCCTATTTAAGGAAACTTAAGTTTATTTATCTTGGTAATAACCAAGTGTTAGCTAAAATTGTTAGCTATTAACTTGTCTCTAAAACGTGTAGCTCTAGGATAGATTTATATTCCTAATGGATAAAAGGTTTATAAGATGCCCTCACCAGATGGTGAAGACCTTACTTAATAATTTTAACCCTTTGAGAACATAAACTCTATAGGGGCTAAAGTTATTGAGTAAGTAACAACTTAGGTGAGGTATTTAGGGTAACCTTCGAGAGTTTAAAATATCTATAGGGAAACCACTACTAACCTCTACTAACCTACGGTAGTCACAGACCCAGGTGTAAGGCCTAAAATGTGAGTGTTGAATTGTGTAAGTGCATAGTGTGTGATGAAAGCATACGAGCCTATCATCTTTTTTTTTATATGCTACCTAACCCTTATCTGTTAATCAAATCAAACAAAGAGAGAAATATATATATATATATATGTACAAATAAGAGTCTTCTATCTTAGGGTTTATTCCACATGTTATCTATCCTAAGACATATTATAAAAAATGAAAAGAGAGAGATGAGGAAAAGAGGGGGCAAAAGGCACACACAAATTAAAGGGGATAATAATAATAAAAAGAAAAAACATATTATATTTTGAGCACAATAAATTTATATAAGCTTGACTCTCTAGCGGTTCCTTAGTGGAGTCGTTAAATTGTCGCACCCAAAAATGTGACGCGGACGGCACGCGAGAGTAGAAGTTCTAACCTTCGGAGCAAGAACCAACGAAATGTAAGTTTTAAATTGCAAAAAGTAATTTAATTTCAATGATTTTCTCAATTTTTGAATTTTTAAAATAAAGAAAAGAAAAGGGTTTAAAATTATTTTTTTATATTTTATGATTGAAAATTTAACCGCTATACCTGCAAATCTTATTGGCTCATATGATAATGTAGTTATTCTAAATATATATGGAGATTTTGAAATCTCACATGATAAAAGAATTTAACAACTTAATTTATTTATTTATATTCTTAAGTATTCATAATATTCTTTTAAGTGTGTATGTATATATTTTTAAAAGACTCTTAATCATTATACCCACAAAGCCGTATTAACTTATACGGTAATATGATTATCTTAAATATTTGCAAAGATTCAAAATCCTCATACAATAAAAGAGTAAATAATATGTATTTTAAATATATTTTGATGCATAATTATACAATGTATATTTTTAAATATAAAATATTAATTATTATACCTGCGAAGCTTTATTGACTTATACAATAAGATGATTATTCTAGAGGTCTATAGAGATTCAAAAATCTCACATGAGTAAAAGATTTAACAGTTATTATTTAATTACATTAATTTAATTAATTAATTGTTTTTGAAAAAATGTTTATTATTTTATTTACAAAAATTGTCTATTTATTTACTATATAAATTAGGAACCGCAACATCTGCGAGGACTTATTATCCCACATAATGATGTGATTAATTTTACTTTCTATGAATATTTTTGAAATATCACATAAGACTTAAATATCTTATTGATTCAAATTATAAAAAAAGAGTTAGTTTTAATGATGGGCTATTGGGACCCATATTTAATGTATAAATTTTGTTCTCATACCTATGAAACCTTATTGATTTACACGATATGTGATTAATCTAAATGCAATGGTGATTCTTAAAATCTCACATGGTAAATAAATAAAAACATATTTGATTTCATGATTTTAAGAGAATTGAAAACCAAAGCAACATTATATCTATAAATATAGGTCCATCTGCTATGTGCTCTTCACTCAAGAAGGATAATACAAGACTCTTGATTACAATAACATATATGCTATAGTGTATGTGTTTGAATAGGAGCCATCAATGAGAAAAATTTCCATCTTAAGCATCAATGATTTATACATATATTTTCCCATCAAAAGGCAAAAAGTATAATAAAGTTTGTGCCTTTTTATTCTTTAACATATAATTGGCTATAAGCATTTATCCAAAGCATGTGACCACTACTTGAGAATAAGATTTCTCCAAATTTCAAACACTCCATAGGCAAAAGGCATACAGTGTTTGCCTTAATGAGTTCCATTTGTTATGATTAATCAGGGTCTAAAGCTTTATGAAGTTACATGTTTTGGCAAGCAAGAATAGCGAGATCAAAGAAATGCCCAACCATCTAAAACTCATCATAACTTATAACAACCCAAGAGATCTAACGTAGATCGGACCAAATCATGATGAATATCATAAATACCCAAACCATAAGTCCATAATAAGGGATCAAAAATTTCATCATCATATATCCAATTGTCTAACTTCTTATATCATTTGTTTTTTGAATTAATATCTTATACACCTATAAACACATATAGTACATCAACACATAGAGAAGAATGAATCCAATATTCTTCTTAGAGCCATCATCAACCTGTAGTAAGAAATTTTGAAAAACATCAAACAAAATGTTTTCATCCTTTTAATCCATATATCTATTCAAATTCATGACCGAAAAGAATAAAGGGATTTTTATAGTTAAGCCATACAAGAACATATGTAAAATCTTTACAGTGTTCATATGCAAGAATGCTCCCAGAAACACAAAACAAAGCCAAGAATTCTAACAAAATTCAAGCTAAAATCAAATGTAAAACATTCCATATCTAAAAGCAAAAAGATTAAAGAACCTGTGCAGTGCCTCTTCCTCCTCTTAATATCTTAAATTGGCCTCTTTCCTTCTGCCCGGATCACACTTAGTTTTAAAAATTTCCTTAACTCTCTCTCTAATTCTCTTGATTTACTCTCCTAAAAATGTAAAGCTCTTGGGCTCTCGGTCCTCTCCAAAAACCTAGCTCTTTTAAAAAATCCAAAAATCCCTCTCAACCCTTCAGTCAATCTCCAAAAATCCCTCTCTCGATTTTCTCTCCAGAAATTCCTCAATCTTCAATCTCTCCCTAGAAAATCCTCTTAATACTTTGGTCTTCCTCTTAGTTCCTTCTCTAGAAAGCCTCTTTTCGGGCCCCTCTTAGGAAAATCCCTCAAAGCCCTTCCAGACAATCCTCCCCTCTCTCTTTTAGTTCCAAGCTTTATATAGAGAGTAAAATGGATGGTTTTCTTAAGAGTCATGATTACTTACCAATTCACCAATTTTTGCTCTTCTAATCTTACACGCTTCAATCTCTGATATAGTTTTCCTCCTCTTTCTATGTATCAACTCTGTCATGCATTTCTTATCCTTTCCTTCTACTGCATCACCGTCTCTCTGAGTGCTATCTATCATGTGTGCGCGTCTCTACCATGGGTGTGTTTTCATCTGCTCTTTATTTTTAGGTTTCTCCTTTTACTTTTTGCCCGTCCCCCACTGCTTTTTGCTTCTGTGTTTTCTCTATGTTTTTAGCTAACATGCGTTCTTTGCTTCTTTGTTAGGGCAAGGAAACAAGAGATAAGGGTTGAGTGAATTTGTTTAAAGAATTTTTTTAAGGCAATTTTTAGAAATTAGTTAAGGAGGAAAAGTTGATTTTGAATGGACCAAGAATATCCTCTCTCTCTTTTTTCAAAATTTAACTCTCAATAATTTAATTCCTATTGTCTTCACATATGGTTTAATTGAATTATGTGATTTATGTGACATAGGCGGTATATGACTTGTACATCAATTGGGCAAGTGGAGTCAAAAGTCTATGGAGTCAAAGGATAATGGTTTGGACATATAAGAGCTCCTATTTGGTGGTTTAGATTAGCTAAAATTGTGGATGACATATGGGATTAATTATATACACATTGGAATCATTTTCAAGCCAATAGGAAGGTGCCACTTTGCAAGTGTGACAAGGCTTTAATTTTCCATTTATTTTCTTTTCTTATTTTTTTAGTTGAGCTTCAGCTAATGGGGAAACACTTAGAGCACATCCCATTCACCATAATTTTAGATCATTCACCACATTTACTTATCTCTTCTATTATCTCTCTAGTTTATCTTGTTCTTCATTTTCTCCACCTTCTCTCTACTTTCTTCATTTTTGTAGCACCTATAACTCTACATTCAACCATCAAACATCCAGAAAAACACCACAAGGAGATTTGAAGCTTGACTCTACCATTTTTATGGAGTTCTACTTGGCTATGTCTAGTTCTTGGAGTAGTAAGATGGGTTTGATGTTTTCTAGCTAAATTCTCTATGGACTTCTAGGGGAGAGTTAATGGAAGAGAAGCTTTAAAGTTTTCACTTGGCTAAGCTAAACTGTTTCTTCATCTCTTTTCAATTTAATTAGAATACTATGACTATTGTTGATTGTAGTTCAATTTGACTTTAGTTTCATGCTTGCTTGTAATTGTTAATGTTGAAACAATATCATTGAGTTGAATTTCATGTCCTTTTTGCTTCTGGAATTTTGGCCACTTAGTGATTTTGTATTATAATATGTAATTTCATTTGGTGAATGTCATGTATTAGCCTAGCATGTAATTGTATGGTGAATACTTAATGAGTTGCTTAAGTTTTTTTAGTTTTGAGCTTAGGTACAGCTTTGGGTAGTGGTAATTGGGAATAAACTTTAACTAAACACTTGGTTAATTCTTGAGTTAAGATAATGAGGTTACCTAAGGTGCTTGTAATAGCACTTAAGAAATTGAATTAGTAAAGCTAGGTCACTTGAGATAATTGTTTGAAGTAAACACTTTTTTAACCATGGAAGAGGAGTTGAGTGAGTTACCATAATTAATTAAAAGCTAGGATTCCTCCATTAACAACACCCTAGGGTTCCTACTAAGAAAAGGGGAAGTTCAATCCATTCACTTAGCTTGCATTTTAATCGCTTGTTAATTGGGTAACTAGTTTAGTTATTAGGTAATCAACTTTCAACTTTGGGTAACTTATTGTATTAGATAACTTAGATTAATCTAGAACCATTCCTTGGGAGATAAACTAAGGTTAGCCTATATAGCATTAGGATTAGTTCTAGTTTAATTTTGAGGATAAGTGACTAATTCCTATCAAAATTTTTGCGTTATTTGTCAGGAAATGTGTTTAGGTTTAATTTTAAGGTTGTTTAGTACTTAATTTGCATTTTTAGTATTTTTAGAATTTTTTTCAAAAATTATACAAATTTGTGTTTAGTGCTTTTGTGTCTTTTGAGTGTTTTTTTTCTATTTTAGAAAAAAGAAAAAAAAAACTTAGTGTAATCTTTGTTGGCTTAGTGTAGAGATAAAAATACTCTATTTTCAGTGTCTCTATTTGAAATTGAAAATTCAACTAGGAACGAGCATGGAGGAATTTTGATTTCAAATTTGTTGTATTTGAAAGCTCTATAGTAGCTTCATTTTGAAATTAGTTTGGCCAATTTTGAATGTGAGAATTGTCCAATGGAATTTTTACAAGCTAACAAGGTCTTGGGAGCTTTTACAAAGGATTTCTAAAACCTTGTGGCAACTTTGAGTTGGCATATCTCTTACTCTATGTGTTCAAATTGTTTGATTCCAGTCTCATTTTTCTTGTTATTGTCTCATCTTTGTTTCTTGTGTTTAGCATTTTCTTTTTTCTTTTGGCCATTTTCCTATTTGAAAGTTTATTGGAAGCTTTGAAGGTCTTTTAGATGAAATCTTGATTCTCCAGAACTATATACCAACTTGTGAAAAAATTTAGGAACAATTGGGAAAGAATTTTGATTTGAAATGTTTATATAATTTTTCTGTATATCTCTTATGTCTATCATAAAATTTTCAGACGAATGTCTCATGTGGATTAGGTACTAGAAAATTCACAAGTTCACTATCTCTAGAGAGCCTTTTGCAGAATTTTTAGAATTTGCAAAGTTTCTTCAAATGAGCATTTCTAACTCTTTCCTCTTTACTTTTTGGTGACTTTTTTTTTGATTGTTTGTTTGCTTTCTTTCTTCATTTTGTTTACATTTTTGTTATGCATTTTCACTCATACACTTATAAAGGACATATCATTTGAGCTTCCTTGGTCATTCCATCATTTTGAGCTTGAATTTGCATCATTAATTGTGGATATAAGTTTCATTGCATTTTATGGCTTGGTTTCATTATCATGATTCATTCCATCCTTTATTTAACATGCACTATCATCCATTTTCAACATCTAACATTGATCATACATCACATTTTCATAATCAATTTCAATCATATAACTTTGATTGTCTACCCCATATTATGATCATTTCTATCCAAGTCACAATTTTAAATTTTTCAATCTCATGAGTTTCCAATCTCATCTAAGCACTCATGTTGAGCATACACCACTCATTGACATTGAGCATCTAGAAAAATTATGTGCACAAAAAGGTAAATTTTATTGTGTACATTATAAGGCTACCTCCTACTTTTATTATGACTGTCCTATTCTAAAAGGATATTGTGAATCACATGGAGGAGCCCAAATCCCACAAGAGAGAAATTACATGTTTCAAGTTAAAGATACACAAAGTTGCTCATGAAGCTATTGAGACCATAAATATACCTCAACCCACTCAATTTCCAAAAGAGAAGGAGTCAATCCAACATTTGCTTCAAAAGGTAATTTCTCCTATTCCTAATGAAGTGGATTCTTCTTTGTTTTCTACCTTGTCTAATGAGTTGTCAAATGATTCATATTATAAGGATAATGATAATATAGATGAGAAAATTATATGTGAGTCCCCTAATATATTGAAGAATGAGCATAAATGTGATGCATGTGTTGAAAATAATGTGCCTTGCGTGGATAAAACTCAAAATATTTCTTGTGTTATTATTGATAATGCATCTACACTTGCCTTTAGTGATTAAAGTATGCTTAAAAAAGGTTGTGTTACTTCTTTTATGGAAGAAAGAGCCATGGAGGCCGAGGCACCTACTCCTACTTCATTGGAGATTGATGTTCCAAAGGAGCATATGTAAAAAAGAGAAAATTTCTACACCTTTGGATAGTGAGGTTGAGGCCAATCAAGGAGCTAAGCATGATAAAAATGTGATAGAACATGAGATTGAGTTATTTGGTAATGAAATTACTTTTTTTGTTAGTGATCCATCTCTTTCTATCCCTACAACTCCTAGTTTTTGTGAAGATGATCATAGATGTAAATATTATGTGGATCTTGAAGAAATTTTGAATGAACTTGACACATCTTCTTATGCATTGCTTAGTGATAATAGAATGTCAACTACACTTGAAATTGATAGGCACAAGGAAGGTTTGGTTTCTCATGTTGATGTAGGTACCACTGTTGAGACTGAATGCTTGGAGTCACTACTACTCGAGCTTGAAGTTCATCTCATTCCTAAGCTATTGGAAAGTGATTCTACACTTGATGAAATATAAGATATGACCTATGTCACACCTAAAAATGTGACACAGATGGTGCACAAAAGGAGGTTCTGATCTTTGGGGCAGGAACTGGCTGACTAGGAGTTGCCACTAAAATTTTGAGGAAAATCTTGAGAAGCTAATTAAAGGAGAATAAGAATGGTCTGTGAAAGCAAAAAAATAAGTTCGAGAGTTGATTGAGTGTGGGAAAAGTGTTAGGCACCCCACAACACCCGTCTGTGAGAATGGTTACTTGAAGTTTATTGTTTTAAATTAATATAATTTTGAAGTTATTTTAATTATTTATTTTTTATTCATGTGTTTTAAAAATGATAATAATAAAATGAAAAATATTTATTTATTTATAATGAAGGACTTGGCTCAAAATCAGGCTCTAAAGACTACATATTTTGTAATGAGGATCAAAATCCACGTAATTTAGGCTTATAAATTATTGGTGAAAATATTTTTTGAAGAGAAATTAATTAAAAATAATTTACCATTTTGGAAATAAAATTTTTTTTTGAAGTTTGGATATGTGTGTTTTAAATTACAAAAGTAATTTAATTTCAATTATTTTTTCCATTTTTAAATTTTTGGAATAAGGAAAGAAAAGAGTTTAAGATTATTATTTTTTTATATTTTATGATTGAGAATTTAACTGCCATACCTACAAGGCCTTATTGGCTCATATGATAATGCAGTCGTTCTAAATATCTATGAAAATTTTAAAATCTCACATGATAAAAGAATTTAACGACTTAATTTATTTATATTTTTGAGTGTTAGTAATAATTTATTTAAGCACATATATATATATATATATGTTTTTAAAAAATATTAATCGTCATACTTTCAAAACCTTATTGGCTTATACGGTAATATAATTATCCTAAATATCTGCAGAGATTCTAAAATTTCACACAATAAAAGAATTAAATTTATTTAAATACATTTTTAATTTATATAATATATATATATATATATTTAAAAACTTAATTATTATATTTGCAGAGTCTTATTAACTTATACAATAATATGATTATCTTACAAGTCTACGGAGATTCAAAAATCTCACATGATTAAAAAATATAATTAGTAAATATGAGTATATTAATTTGATTAATTAAATTTTCTAAATTGTGTAGTATATCATTATTTATAAAAATCATTTATTTATTATAAAAATTGAGAATCACTACATCTACAAGGACTTATTATCCCACACAATAATGTGATTAATTTAAGTCTCTACAAAAATTTTTGAAATCTCACATGTGACTTAAATAAATTATTAATTTGGATTATAAAAAAGAGTTAATTTAATGATGGGCCTTTGAAACTCATATTAACATATAAGTTTTACTCTCATATCTGTAAAACTTTATTGATTTATACGATACGAGATTATCTTAAATATCTGCAAAGATTCAAAATCTCACACAATAAAAGGATTAAATAATATTCACTTTAAACATATTTTAGTGCATAATTATATAACGTATATTTTTAAACATAAAAATCTTAATCATTATACCTGTGAAATCTTATTAACTCACACAATAGTATAATTATCCTAAAGGTATACAAAACTTCAAAAAAATCTCAAATGACCAAAAGATTTAATGGCTATTATTTAAATACATTAATTTAATTAATTAATTTTTTTAATTTTTTTATTATTTTATTAACAAAATTTATTTATTTACTATTATGTAAATTGAGAATTGTGATATCTGTGAGGATTTATTATCTCACATGATAATGCACTTAATATAATTCTCTACGAAGATTCTTGAAATCTCACATGAGACTTAAATATTTTATTGATCATAAAAAAAGAGTTAATTTTAATGGTGGGCCATTATAACCCATTTTTAATATACAAAATTAATCTTAATACTTGTGAAATCTTATTAATTTACATAGTATGAAATCACACTAAATGCCTATGGAAAATTTCACATAACAAATAGATAATCAAAATATTTGTATTTGTAATCGGTGCATAATATTATGATTGGCTAAAGAATTTATGCAATAAAGGCAATGATAATAATAGAGAAATAAACTATTTTGATAATTCACTATTTTTTTGAATTAGGATATATTTTAAAAAAATTAGATTTGGCATAAACTTTTAGCAAGATCATAACCACAATAGACACAGCTCCAAACCACAATCAACCCCACAAATTATCAACAATATTCTCACATGCTCTTTTTTTTTGTCACACACCTCTCAGGTATGTTCTAAATTCTACATAAAAACATTTGATTCCTAAATTTCTAATGCCTAAACATACATCTGGATCAGTCCACACTCTTAATATCTATCAATATATATATGTTCATCAATCAATCTAGATTAAGGGAGAAGACATGATTTAAATATTACCTAATTTAACTACCAATGATCATGTCCTCGAGTTCCAACAGCCTGTGACTCCAGATATACATTCTTCTACCTCTCAAGACAACGCTTTCATCACCTCAACCTCCTACTCATCACATGATTACTTGCAAGAATGCTAATTTAACTACCAATGACCATGTTCTTGAGTTGCAGCAGCCTGTGATTCTAGATATACATTCTTCTTCCTGTGGCTGAACGTGTTCATGTGTGTGACTGGCATTTTTGCTCTGTGAAGCTTTTGCTCTGCCTTCTACTCTTTCTTCTGGTCTGGTTAAAAGTTTTCTCTCCTTGATGCTTTTGTTTTTTTCTCTATGTTTATCATCGAAGCTATGTTTCTATTTTGCTTCATCTGCTTTCTGCTTTCTCTAGCCGAAATTGTTTTGGGCTGTAGGTACGTGTGTTCTGTGTCTACTCTTCTCCTTCATTTTTGCTTTCTGGCCAAGTGGGTGCGTGTCTACTCTCTCTGTGTGTTTTCAGCTGGCGTGTCTGGTGTTTTGTGACTACCTTTATATCTTTTCCTTCTCAGTCTCTTTTCTTTCCTTTGCTTGTGTGCATGCTGCGTTTTCTCCAGCCATTCTTTTTAATGCTTTTTTATTAATTAGATTAAGGGAGAGAAAGAAAAATCTAATTTTGAAACATATGAAAAACAAAAAGATTCAAGGAGAGAAATTTAAAAATAATCGAGTCTCAAAAAATTAATTCCCAATATCTTTGAATAGTTGGGATAATTTGGGAGAGATTTTAAAAAGTTTAAGAAAGATTTTTTTTTTTGAAAATATAATCCTAAAAAGGATTAAATTTTGTTTTTGAATTTTTGTATTTTTTGGTTGTTTTAATGAAATAAAATTTTAACCAACAAAAGATTATATAGGTAAAAATAAAATTAAACCCTATTAATTAAAGATATTTTTTATTTTGAAAATATAATCCTAAAAAAGATTAAATTTCATTTTTATATTTTTTGGTTGAATTTATTATTATTTTTAATAAATTTAGAAAAATGCCTAGACAAAATATAATGTTCACAATTGCCCCCTCTTTACTTGTTTCTTGTGTAAGTATATGAAAAAAATATGTTTTTGAATTCTTACATAAGTGACAAGTAAGGATAGAACATGTATTTTGGTCTGCCATACAATACCTATGAAGAGACCTAATTGCCCCTGACACAATAAGATATGATTAAATGCGAGACTATTAAATAACAAACACAATGAAATAAATTTTTTTTTGGCAATGTGATGAGGTAATGTGATGCAAATGAAAATGACTAATTGATAAAAATCCAAAAATAATGCAAGACTATTGGATAATAGACACATTTTTTTTGTTTCAGCAATATGATGCAAATGGAAATGACCAAACACAATGAAATGATTTTTTTTTATTTTAGCAATGTGATGTAAATGAAAATGACCAAATAACATAGAAGGATGTAAGACTATTTGATAACAAACACAATAAAATAATTTTTTTAGCAATGTGATACAAATAAAAAATGACCAAATAACATAGAAAGATGCAAGACTATTGAATAACAAACACAATAATGTTTTTTTTAGCAATGTGATGCAAATGGAAATGACCAAATAAAATAAAAAAAAAGATAGATGTTGTAAACAAATGACAACAATCCAAACAAAATATATGTTGACTAGATGCCCCTCTTCGTTTGATTTCTAAATGAGAATTTCATGAGATAATATTTTTATCATAGAAATGAATGAAGAAAGAAACATCAATTTTGTTTGGAGGGGAAAAACTCTTAGCTAACTAAAAAAAAAGGTTAGATTTGAATATTTTATTTAGGAAACAAAACCTTAATGGAGATGAATTGCCTATATTCCAAAGAACCTGGTGAATGCCTGCCTTTATAAGGCTTTGAGGGTGCCTGCCATTACAAGGCTTTAAAGAATCATGCCAGCCATTACTAGGCTTTGTAGATGCCTACTGCTACAGTGCTTTGAGGGTGTCAACCATTACTGGGCTTTAAAGGTGCTTGCCATTACAAGGCTTTAAAGAATCATGCTAGCTATTACCGGGCTTTAAGGGTGCCTATTACTACAGGGCTTTAAAGAATTGTGCTAGCATTACTGGGCTTTGAGGGTGCCTGTTATTACAGGGCTTTAAAGAATTACACCAATTGTTACTAAGCTTTGAGGGTACCGACCATTACTGGGCTTTAAAGAATCGTGCCAGCTGTTACTTGACTTTAAGGGTGCCTACCGTTATAGGGTTTTGAGGGTTCCAACAGTTAGTGGGCTTTGAGGGTGCCTACTCTTACAGGGCTTTAAAGAATCGTACTAGTCATTACAGGGCTTTGAGGGTGCCTATTGTTACAGAACTTTAAAGAATCATGTTAGCCGTTATTGGGCTTTAAGGGTGCCTGTCGTTGCATGACTTTAAAGAATCATGTCAACTGTTACTATGCTTTAAGGGTGCCTACTGTTATAAGACTTTAAAGAATCATGCTAGCCATTACTGGAGTTTGAGGATACCTGCCATTACAAGGCTTTAAAGAATCGTGCCAACAATTACTGCGCTTTGAGGGTGCCTGCTATTATAGGGCATTAAAGAATTGTGCCTACTGTTACAGGGCTTTAAAGAATCGTGCCAACTATTACTAGGCTTTAAGGGTGCCTACCGTTACAAGACTTTAAATAATTGTGCCAACCATTATAGGGCTTTAAAGAATTGTGCCAGCCATTACTAGGCTTTGAGGGTGCCAGCTGTTACTAGGCTTTGAGGGTGCCTACTATTATAAGACTTTAAAGAATCTTACCAGCCATTACTGGGCTTTAAGGGTGCCTATCATTATAGGCCTTTGAAAGTGCTAGTCGTTATTGGGCTTTAAGAATTGTGCTAATCATTACTAGGTTTTAAGAGTGCCTACCATTATAAGGCTTTAAGGAATCATGCCAGCTGTTACTGGGCTTTGAGGGTACCTGCTGTTATAGGGCTTTAAAAAATTGTGCCAGCCATTACTGGGCTTAGAGGATACATGCCGTTATAGGGCTTTGAGGGTGCTAGCCATTACTAGGCTTTAAGGGTGCTTACCATTACAGGGCTATAAAAAAACATGCCAACTATTACTAGGCTTTGAGGGTACTTACCGTTACAGGGTGTTAATGAATCATGGCATCCATTACTGGGCTTTAAAGGTGCCTACTATTGTAAGGCTTTAAAGAATCGGGCCAGCTGTTACTAGGTTTTGAGGGTGCATGCTATTATAGTGCTTTAAAGAATTATGCCAGCTATTATTAGGCTTTAAAGAAGTATGCCAACCATTACTGAGCTTTGAGGGTACTTGCCTTACTGGGCTTTGAGGGTGCTAGCCATTACAGGGATTTAAAGAATTATTCCAGCCATTGCTAGGCTTTGAGGGGTGTGAGAATAGGTTTCATCTCACATGGCAAATATGAGAAACTCACATGTGAGGTTTGTTATTTCTTCTCTTACTTCGTCAGGTTTTGCAAGAAAAAAATTCCCCAATCTAAATGGGGCATACATTCTGTGGCAATGCATTTAATAGGGTGATGTGCAATGCATGATGATTTTTTTTATTTGGCCCAATCTAAATGAAGGCAAATTTTCATGTTGAGCATGTAATGGATGGATAATGCGTAATGCATGATTTTTTTTTATTTTCCCCAATCTAAATGGAGGCAAATTTAATGCAATATATGCCATGAGTGGTATAGAAGAGTGAATGATTTTCTTTTGATTTTCTGCAATCTAAATTGTGACAATTTTTATGTGAAATATGCAGTGGGTGGATAAAATGCATGATTGATTATTTTTTTTTTAAACTCCTCATTTGTCGCAATGTAAATTGAGACTTACTTTGATGTGAAAGATGTAATAATTTTTTTTCAATTAATGTGAAGATATGGAATGCTTAATGCATTTGAAATTATAAAATGTATTTCTTTTTGTTTGTAGGATTTTGATATAAGAGGGAAACAAAACTTGAACTTAGTAAAATGCAAGGGTTCTCTTAGTCATTTGCAACAAGAAAGTTGTTGGTCTCCCCAATGAAATTGCAAGTCAATGACTTAAACATCAACTTTTGCCATAATTAGACACTAAGGGATCACACTTTCAGACATCTAACATTGTTTATTCATCCCATATCAAGAATTTTCAAGACAATTTTTTTGCCCGTATGAAATGCTTGGTGGACATGAATGTTTCATCTAGTTTATTTTTATCATCAATGTTTGTATAATCAATAAGTGAAATAGGCACTAGTTTTTATTTAATAATGTCAATGTAGACAATTATTGTAAATAAAAGGCCATATCTGAAAAGGAGATGGAGTGGCCAATCATTGAAATGTTGGGAATGTTTAAAGACATCTCCATTTAGGTGCAAGAAACATATGAAGAATGGGCATCATTTGGATAAGCCAAAGTGTGAGGTGGAAAATGATAGAATGGTAAAATTAAAAACTATCCAAATTTTATATGATGAGTCTTTGGATGGTATAGAGATGAAAGAAAATGAATGTGAAAATTGAAAAGAGGGTCCCCTCTTTGCTTTGTATGTCCTTTTGAGAATGACACAATTTTTATAAATAAAAGATCTTATGTTGAGCTTGCCCTAATTTTAACAGTTTGAATCTTGAAGCGACCTCTAATAAGAAAAATGCCCCAATTATATTCAAGCAAGTTAAATCTTAATGAGGACTTATGGAGTTTGTAATGTGGCCTGGGTAAATGGGCTCATAAAATAAAAGGATATCTGGCTCAAAAGTCCTATGCCTCTTTGTAAATTCTTCCTTCAACCTTTTTCTTCTCCCACTCTAACATAAGATTATTCTAAAATTTACCTAACAAGAAAGGATATTCAGGGATTGTGATGTAGCAAAATAGGATAAAATTGTAACTTGAGATTGGAAAGGATGTAATGTAATGTCCGCCTTGACATTACCAGGACAACACTCATACATCATTGTGATAATTAAGATTAAATAAAATCCCCTAAAGTTGCCACAACTTACGGGTTTAAAGATAATTAGTTTAAAACATTAGGATCCCAAGAAAACTCTTTTTAAAATATTGTTTGAGCTTAAACCCTGGTTAAAAATCAATTTAGAACAAATATAGAAGCAAAGGAAATAAATCACATCAAAATTAGGCTAAAACGCCATTCTTCTACAAATTCTGGTTCGTCTACTATGACAGATGGCACAGAAGGACAATTCCTTTGAAGGCCTCTTGTGCCATAGCACAACAACCACACGTTGTGATGCGCACCCACTGTCATGATAGTAAATTATTGTCATGACAGCCCTTTGAACTTTTATAGCGAGCCATTTCACCATCTGACATTCAATTTAGGCGATTCAAGTGTCCATATAAAACTCTTTGAGCCCTCTAGCTAATGGCATTGGTCTCTCACTTAAACAATTATTCATTAAAAAGATGGATACCTGAACCCAACATGGTTTGTTTTCACAACAAAACACACACCAAGGTGTCCAATTCATAATACCAAATGCCATTAGCCTTAGAGACACTTTGACCATCTCAAATAGACTACACACAATATGAAAATTCAATCATAACACACAATTAAGCATTCATATTCAAAGTGTCCATTAATACCCTAATTCACAGCAACATAAAGGGGTGGATAAATTGTAACACACATGTCACTTAGTCATTTTGGCACATAGATCTCTTCAAATTCTTTACTTATAATGGTAACTTGGCCAAGCGCACACATTTAATTCATGACATCAATTTTAGACCAAGATACACACACTTATCACAACTTCATATAAGTGATATCCAAAATAATGTTATGTTCCTAAGTTGGCAATATATAATGGCAATATTCATTACAAACCCAAAAGAGAAAGGGGAAGAGCTATACTATAATACTCTTCACTCTTCAATTGCCCCCTCCTTCCCCTTACCCCTACTGGAGCCCTCACCTGTAAAATATAACCATGGAGTGAGATAAACATATCAATAATAGAATAATTTACTATTATTAATTAACATGCACAATCATAAGAGAGTAAAATTATAGAACTTCAAAATATACATTTAGCATATCACCATATATTCTTTTTATCAATATAAATCTTTTACCGCTAGTATAATCATTTTACCATCTGAGGCTCCATATCACCTCGATCGAAACCATAGGCTCTTAGACTAAGTGCACATTCACAATGATTCGAGCTCACCTTTAGTGGTAGGATCATCTTGCCAAAGGTATCCTATCCCACTTTCAGACTATGGTTTTCCCCTATCACATATGAATGGGGGTGTCATTATTTCAACACTGCATCATTAATGATAAGGAGTATTACTCTTCAATGTTATATCCCGCATGGATACTAAGGAGAAAATCTCTAACACTATACCTCACTAGACACTAAGGAAATATATGCTATATGGACTTCCACTACTCCTTTCTACGAGTGAAGTCCTACCCCCTAACATGATCATGCCTATACTCAACATATATATCACATATACATTTCAAATTTCTCAACTCATTTATATATAACTATCATCATGCTTATCATTTGCAAATAGATTTTTCATACACAAAACCACATTTCACAATATGCAAGATTATCAAATCTCAAGTTCCAATCAACATATCTACTCATAAATAATTAAGCAATATAATCAATCAGTGTAAATTATTTTGTTGCCTCAACCCTTTGTCACACGAAGGGTTACCATAGTTCAACATTAGCTCCACACATTTTGTACCTATGACATAGCTCAAGCAATGCTCAATCTACACAATCAAGTGACAATCATTAATTATCACTCCAGATAACTCCGAATTCTCTGGGACCTAAGTGTTTAAAATACCCAAATTCCTTTTCTAATAACATCTACCATTCCCAAACACTCTAACCATCCTATTAAACATCTCAACACACTAAAATTACTAACCAACATCCTACATTATCTTAAAATCTTTAAATTATACCTAAGGTTCGTCCAAACCCTTACTAAAAATTCTCAATCACTATAAAACTCAGAAACTTAGGGTTAAAGGCTTGATTTAACTCCCTAAGACCTTAAATAAACTAATGGGTTTGGTCTAAACCTAAGGGAACCAAAATCAAAGCCCCCATTATCCCAAATGTCTATATTTTTTTGCATAATGAGGGAGAAGAGGGAATGTGCAACTTATCCAAAGATGATTCAAGCTCCAAATACCTCCAAAGTAGCTTAGGGATTGTGCCTTAACAGACTACAAGCTCTTCTTAGTCGCTCCCTCTTTCTTCCTTCTATTTTTGATTTGTTTTTCGTGTCTGATAATTGTAAATTTTGCACGTGTGTTGCAGTGCATTGATACACCTATCACAATATATGGCACAAAAAGTTTCACAAAATTTTAAACTCCCTTCCGTGCCATGGCCCGCTCAAACATTGACCTAGCCCTCTTCTAAGGCTGTCTAAGAATTCAAAAACTATATTAGTCTCCCATAAACCTCACTAAATCAATACTTCATCTAAACTGACTGAATTACCCTTGAAAACATAGATAATTACAAATGGAAAAACTTAAGATGTTACATGTAATGGTCTAAACATGCATGTGATCATAATGGATTTTTTTTTGAACATGTGATCATGCAAGGTTTGGCGTTTCTATAGAGTTATCATTAACAAAAGGAAAAAAAATCATTTTCTATTTCTTCTTCTTCTTCTTCTTCTTCTTTTTCCTTCCTTCCCTTTTCAATTTTCTTCTTCATGTCCTATTCAATGAGTGAATGCTAGTGGAGGGATAATATTTTTCTTTATTTTTCATTAGTAGGAATGCTTTTTTTTTATATTTATTCTTAGCTCTTAAGCTTTGCTTTCATGAGCTTGGAAATGGAACAAAATTATTTGAATGGATAAATTTAGAGGGCTAAAAAAAGGCTTTAATGGGGTGAAAAAAGTCTTGATCCTCTCTTGAAATTTGAAAATTCAATATAAACATATGTTTGAGTACCCTACCCCAGTGATATTTGTAAACAAGTGAATGAAAGAAACACTACTCTTAGCTCAATATGGGTGACTAGGAGCAACTCCTTCAAGATTGGGGAAAGAGAAAAAACAAATGCCTTATATCCTTGACTTAACTTGCTAATGGAGCATGCTATCTTATCTCTCTAATCAGTCTCTTTTTCTCTTTATTTCTTTTCCTTTTTCTTCAATTCTTTCTTTCTTTCTTTTTCTTTCCTTTATTTTTTGTTATTTTTACATTTTCATGAAATAGGGACATTTTTCTTCAAGTTGATCTTTTTTATATCTATTGTGATTTTTTCATTGGGAATACCAAATGTTGAGGGAGTAATGGATGGGATAAGAGAAATTTTATAGTCAAGGGGTAAAACAAGAAAACAATGGTGTTAAATGGAAAAGTATGATTACAAACACTGACAAAGTTAAACAAGATCATTTTTAATGGTAGAGTTTAACCATTCAAATAGTACATCATGAAGATAAGACATGTTAGAAAGAATATCTTGAAATTTTTCTTCAATGGTGAATGATCTTATTGATGAATGTGACATTTGGGCTTAATTTCTTTATCCCTCTTTCTCTATTTTTAAACTCATAACTTGATCAGAAAAACTATGCACCTCAAGTGAATGTTAGTATCCACATCTACCATATCATTTTTTGATAGTTAAGGCAAGAGTATGAAAGTATATTGTGAAATATTGATATGCTTTGAATGGATGAAATAATCACAATAGGCCTAGAGTGAGAAAATGACTCGCATTGCAGCAAGTAAGGTGGAGGACCTTGACCTTCCCATATAAAGGACCTAACAAAATCAAATATTTCAAAATTTTCAAAGTCTTTTTATCAGGGCATGTGATATGAAAATGCATGGATGCAAATGCATTTATTTACCATATATGGCCTTACTCTAATGGATAATTATTGTGAAATCAAGTAAGGGGTCGAGATGGGAAAATGTAAAGTATAGTATCAATTTATTGACAACCTTATGCTAGTGTAAGGGACAAATTGAAAAAAGTTTAAATCTCACTCAGAGATGTAGGGTTTGTGATCGAATTAGAAGAATTTTGAATATTATTTTCACTACTTGTCTATAAACAAGAGTTAAATAAGCAAGTGTGCTTACTTGTGCCTTAAACCTTTAAGCTAAGGAAAGCACAAATTAATTCGGAAATCCCTATAAAAGGGTTTGGGTAATAAAAATATTGCAATTTTGTGCATTCTCTTAAGTGATTACAAGGCTACCTCATTTATGCCAAACAAAATTTTCCTTCCTCCATATGCTTATTGCATTATAGGGAAATGAAAATAACTATTAACCTACAAAGGACCAAAATCCCTACATGATTAAAGCCATGAGAGTAATAGCCTTTTAAGGAAAGAAAAAAAAATCAAGAATAGTTGGTTTTCAAACATTTATGCATAAGAGTCAACTAATTCTTCTTAAACAAAGCTCAATTTATCATTTAGGTAAGAGAAATTTCCAATCTCCTTCAAGCGCTTGTTACACTATAAGGAGAAAGGATTAATAATTAGCCAATGAGAGCCAAAACTAAGACATGGCTAATCTTTCACTTTCAAAATAAATGTGTCATTTTACCCTACAACAAGAAAAGTTGTTTAACTAAATTAGTTGACAAAATGCATCAACTCTTCCCCATAGGCAGAGCTTAGTTATTTAATGCTAGTGCTATCCATATGCTTATTACATCATAAGGAAATGGAAATAACTATTAACCTACAAGGGACTAAAATGCCTATATGATTAAAGTCCTAAGAGTTATAGCCTTATAATTTGTTTTTTTTTTAAAGGAAAGAAAAAAAATCAAGGATAGTTGGTTTTTAGACATTTATACACAAGAGTCAACTAATTCTTGTTAAACAAAGCTTAATTTATCATTTGGGTAAATGAAAAATTTCCAATCTCCTCCAGGTGCTTATTGCACTATAGGGAGAAAGGATTAACAATTAGCCTATGAACAATCAAAACTAATACATGGCTAATGTTTCACTTTCAAAATGAAATTTGTTATTTTACCCTATAACAAGAAAAGTTGTTTAACTAAATTAGCTGACAAAATGCATCAACTCTTCAATGTTATGAAATGAATTTATAATCACTGGGGTCAAAGACCCATGGGCAAAGCTTAGTTATTTAATACTAGTGCCATTCTTATGACACATTAACAGTGATTAGTGTAATGACATTCAATACCTGCTCTTGCATAAGATACCCAATGGTTGTTTTCCTTAAGGTAGCATGTACAAATGATATGTTATGATGATAATAATGATGCAATAAAACACGCTCTCATTTTGTGTCCTATTTAGGGAAGCTTAAGTTTATTTGTCTTTGTAATCATCAGGTATGAGTTAAAATGGTTGGTTACTAGCTTTTATCTAAAACGTGTAGCTCTAGGGTGGATTTATAATCCTGATAGATAGAAGGTTCCTAAAATGCCCTCACCACACGGTGAAGACCTTACTTAATAATTTTGACCCTACGAGAACATAAGATCTACAAGGACTGAATTTACTGAGTAAGTAACAGCTTGAGTGAGGTATTCATAGTAACCTCTAAGAGTTTAAAACTCCATAGGGAAACCACTACTAACCTCTTCTAATCTATGATATTCACAGACCCGGCTATAGGGCCCAAAATGTGTGTGTTTGAATTATGTAAGCGCACAATGTGCGATAAGAGCATGCAAGCATGTTATTTTATTTCTATATGCTACCCAACTCTAATCTGCTAATCAGGTCAAATGAAGAGATAAATATATATATATAGATAAAAGTCTTCTATCTTAGGATTTATTCCGCATGTCATCTATCCTAAGACATGTTATAAAAATGAAAAAGCAAGAAGAGAAAAAGAAGAGGAAAAAAAAGCACACACAAATCAAATGGGATAATAATAATAATAAAGAAAAAAAACCATATTATATTTTGAGCACAATAAATTTATATAGGCTTGACTCTCTAACTTTCCCAATGGAGTCACCAAACTGTTGCACTTGAAAATGCAACACGGATGGCACATAAATGGAGGTTTCGGCCTTTGGGGTGAGAATTGGCTGAATGGGAGTTGCCACCAAAATTAAAGTAGAATAAAGATGGCTTGCGAAAACAGAAAATAAGTTCGGGAATCGATTGAGTGAAAGAAAGGTGTTAGGCACCCTACAACACCCGTTTGTGAGAATGGTTACCTAAAATTTATTGTGCTAAATTAATGATTTTAAAGTTATTTTAATTATCCCTTCCTTATTCATGTATTTTAAAAAATGATAATAATAAAATGGAGAATATTTATTTATTTACAAGGGAAGACTTAACTCAAAATTAGACTCTAAGGCCTACATACCCTGTAATGGGGATCAAAGTCCACATAGTTTAGGTTTATAAATTGTTTGTGAAAATATTTTCTAAAGAGAAATTAATTAAAAATAACTTACCATTTTGCAAATAAAAGAATTTTCTAAAATTTGAATATGTGTGTTTCAAATTACAAAAGTAATTTAATTTTAATTATTTTTTTAATTTTTAAATTTTTTGAATAAGGAAAGAAAAGAGTTTAAGATTATTATTTTTTTATATTTTATGACTGAGAATTTAACTGTTATATCTGTAAAGCCTTATTGGCTCTATGATAATACAATCGTTCTAAATATCTATGAAGATTCTAAAATTTCACACAATAAAGAGTTTAACAACTTAATTTATTTATATTTTTGAGTATTAGTAATAATTTTTTTAAGCATGTATATATATGTTTTTAAAGAATCTTACTCGTCATATCTGCAAATCCTTATTAGCTTATATGATAATATGATTATCTTAAATATCTGTAAAGATTTTAAAATCTCATATGATAAAAGAATTAAATTTATTTAAATATATTTTTAATTTATATAATTTATATATATTTTTAAAAAATTTTAATCATTATATTTGCAAAGTCTTATTAACTCATACGATAATACAATTATCTTAGAAGTCTATGGAGATTCAAAAATCTCACATGACTAGAAGATATAATTAGTAAATATGAATACATTAATTTGATTAATTAATTTTTCTAAATTGTGTATTATATCATTATTTATAAAAAATTATTTATTTATTATAAAAATTAAGAATCACTACATCTGTGATGATTTATTATCCCACTCGATGATATGATTAATTTAAATCTGTAAGAAGATTTTTAAAATCTCACATAGGACTTAAATAAATTATTAATTTATATTATAAAAAAATATTTAATTTAATGATGGGCATTTAAAATCCATATTAACATATAAGTTTTTCTCTCATATCTATGAAACCTTATTAATTTACACAACACGAGATTATCCTAAATATCTATAAAGATTCAAAATCTCACACAATAAAAAGATTAAATAATATTCACTTTGAACATATTTTAGCGCATAATTATATAATGTATATTTTTATACATAGAAATCTAAATCATTTTACCTGCGAAGCCTTATTAACTCACACTACAGTATAATTATTCTAAAGATCTACAAAGCTTCAAAAAAATCTCAAATGACCAAAAATTTAATGGTTATTATTTAAATACATTAATTTAATTAATTAATTTTGTAAAAAAAATTTTATTATTTTATTTACAAAATTTATTTATTTACTATTATGTAAATTAAGAATCATGATATCTGTGAGGATTTATTATCTCACATGATAATGCACTTAATCTAATTCTCTATGAAAATTCTTGAAATCTTACATAAGACTTAAATATTTTATCGATCATAAAAAGAGAGTTAAATTAATGGTGGGCCATTATAACCCATTTTTAATATAAAAAATTGATCTTCATACTTGTAAAATCTTATTAATTTACACAATATGAAATCACATTACATTAAATGCCTATAGATATTTTTAAAATCTCACATAATAAATAGATAATCGAAATATTTGCATTTGCAGTTGATGCATAATATTATGATTAGCTAAAAAATTTATGCAATAAAGGCAATGAAAATAATAGAGAAATAAACTATTTTGATAATTCACTTTTTTTTTTTGACTTAGGATGTATTCTAAAAAAAATCAATTTGGCGTAAATTTTTAGTAAAATCATAACCACGATAGACACAGCTCTAAACTACAATCAACCCCACAAATTATCAACAATATTCTCACAAGTTCTTTTTTTTCAAACACCTCTCAAGTATGTTCTAAATTTTATATAAAAACATTTGATTCCTGAATTTTTAATACCTAAACATACATCTGGATCAGTCCACACTCTTAATATCTATCAATATGTGTGGGTGTGTGTGTGTGTTCATCAATAAATCCAGATTAAGGCAGATATTATGATTTAAATATTACCTAATTTAACTACCAATGACCATATCCTCGAGTTGTAGCAGCCTGTGACTCCACATATGCATTCTTCTTCCTCTCAAAGACAATGCTTTCATCACCTTAACCTCTTACTCATCACATGATTACTTGCAGGAAAGCTAATGTAACTACCAATGACCACGTCCTTGAGTTGCAGCAGCTTGTGATTCCAGATATGCATTCTTCTTCCTCCCAAGATAACACTTTCATCACCTCAACCTCCTACTCATCACATGATTACTTGTAGAAAAGCTGATTTAACTATCAATGACCACGTCCTCGAGTTGCAGGGGCTGCATTCAATGTAGAACCTTAGCCTTTCCATTTCTTAGATCCTCAGTATCCAAACTGCCACGTCCTTCCATGCCAAAGCCTTTTTGTAGGGATCTCAACAAAGCTGCTTTACAGCATCATACATGACACAGCTTCTGTTCCTCATTTTTTGTGCAGAGAAACGCTCCCAGCCCCTTCTCCTTTCTCTCTCATCCTCAGTCCTTTCAGATCTCCTCAAAAAATCTCTCAATCTCTTCTTTTTATCTTCTGCATTTTCAGCTACTCTCTCGCTCAAAGCCTCTAGAACCTAGCTCTCTCGTTCTCAATTTTCTCTCCTCCATCCACGTCTGTGCTCATACTGTCACTACCCTCTCACTCTCCATCTCTCTCTACTTTTTTAGATCATCCTCTCAACTTCTCTCTCCCTCTCCCTCATTCATTCTGGCCTCCAGAATCCAGCTCTCACTCCTCCGTTTTCCTCTCATCCGTCCCCTCTTTCTTTCGGTCCTTCCTTTTTTTTAGAAGCAAAAGCAGGGAAGAGTTTCTTTTCTTGCGTGTAAGGAGAGAGTTTATGTGCTTCACCTTTCTCGCTCTGCTCTGTTGTGTTATCTTGCTTTTCTCTTCTTTTCTGCTATAACGTGCATGCGTGCGTCTCTGGCTCTGTGTTCTACCTCTTCTTTTCGTGTATGCATGTAGCCGAACGTGTTCGCGTGTGTGACTAGCGTTTCTGCTTTGTGAAGTTTTTGTTCTACCTTTCTTCTGCTCTTTCGTCTGGTCTGGTCGAAAGTTTGCTCTCCTTAATGCTTCTGTTTTTTTCTCTGTGTTTATCGTCCCTGCTGTGTTTCTATTCTGCTGTATCTGCTTTCTACTTTCTCCAGCCGAAAGTGTTTTGGGCTGTGGGTGCTGTGTTCTGTGTCTGCTCTTCTCCTTCGTTTTTGCTTTCTAGCCAAGTGGGTGCGTGTCTTCTCTCTCTATGTGTTTTCAGATGGTGTGTCTGGTGTTTACATCTGCCTTCGTATCTTCTCTTTCTCGGTCTCTTTTCTTTCCTTTGCTTGTGTGCATACTGCGTTTTCTCCAGCCATTCTTTTTAATGCTTTTTTATTAATTAAATTAAGGAAGAGAAAAAAAAATCTAATTTTGAAACATATGGAAAACAAAAAGATTTAATGAGAGAAATTTAAAAATAGTTGAGTCTCAAAAAATTAATTCCTAATATCTTTGAATGGTTGGGATAATTTGAGAGAGATTTTAAAAAATTTAAGATTTTTTTTTTGAAAATATAATCCTAAAAATGATTAAATTTTTTTTTGAACTTTTTGTATTTTTTGATTGTTTTAATGAAATAAAATCTTAACTAATAAAAGATTATATAGGTTAAAATAAAATTAAACCCTATTAATTAAAGATCTTTTTTTCATTTTGAATTTAATCCAAAAAAAGATTAAATTTTATTTTTGTATTTTTCTATTTTTTGGTTGAATTTATTATTATTTTTAATAAATTTAAAAAAATGCTTGAATAAAATATAGTGTTCACAACCTAAATTAGCATGATGGTTGAAAAAAATGAGATGGCTAAGGAGCTACTTACAATTTTTATTGAAAAAAGTTTTGATCAAAGTATTCTTAAGAGTGTCAAGTGAGAAGAAGGTACAAAAGAAATTGTACCACTTCAAGTGGTTGCTTGTACCATTTTTAAGGATATCATATCATATGACCTTGCAGTGAATAAGGGAGACATTTATCTTTTTAAATATTTTAATAACATTCTCCTTGACTTCATTGATTTTATTGGTTGTCTCCCCTATCTTAACAAATCTCCTTTTCATTTTCTTGCACATATCATGTTTCATGATCATGATGCATATGATGCTTCCTTATTTGAAAAAGAAAATATTTATGGTTGCATTTTATATTATTTAAAGGGACAATCCACACCATATATCTTGGAGCTATTACAAATTGATCCCAAGCCTCCACCTAAGATGCTTGGAAATGAGTAGCTTTATGCTTCTCCTCAAAAATAAAAATTTCAACTTCAAGAGCTTGTGGAGATTTAAACTAAAGTTGTATCTCTCTAACTTTGAGCTTTTACCTTACTTTATTTGATATACTTGATGATTGGATATAGTTTAATTGTGGGGAAGATGACCTCAGTAGAAAAAATCAGAATTTATTTGCTTTGTTTTATTTGTTTCTTTTTGGTTATTTGTTTTATTTGAAAAACATATTTTGCACCACACTTTTAATATACAGTCATCATTGATCTCACCTTGTTTTATTACTAGTCTATGCATACAATGAGGACAATGCATGATTTAAGTGTGGGGGAGAAAAATAAACATTTTGTTTTCTTTGTTTTAGTTTTTTGTGAAAACATTTTGAAAATTATAAAAATTGTGTGCTTTATTTTGTTTTGTTTTGTTTTGTTTGAGGTTACTTAATGACCTAACTCATAAATGAATATTTTGATGTTTGAAGTCTGGTAATTTTTTGGATGAAATAGGTATGAAGCGAATATTCTTTTACTTTGAATTAATGGATTAGAGTGACACATTATCCTTTCGTGGAAAAATCCAAAACACTCATGTGTGATTAGTTTTTTAGTAATGTTACCCTCTAGAATTTATTTCATTTCTTAATTGAGACCACATATCTTGCAATTACTTAATAGGAAATGAAAGATTGCATTTAGAAAAAGTAACTAAGAACCAAATAGCCAACCTTATTATTATTGGTTATCCTTTATTAGCCACTTTGAGCTTTTGGTTTTCTTTTTTCAAAAAATAAATGTTCACCCTATTTTTCCAAGAGATGTATGTTACACTTTTATATTTTTTTAATATTCATTGCATGTCCTAGGTCAAGAGAGTGGATACCTATTATCATTTTTTTATCCATTACTTTTTATTCTCCATTGCCACCCATTATATCCATTATTTCATTGTTTTCTTTCAAAGAGTTAGGAAAAACTAAAAGAAAATAAAAGGAAAAAAATTAAAGAAATATTTGGAAAAAATATATATATAGTCAAAAAGAAAAACAATAAAGTTACTAGAAAAAGAAACAAAATAAGAAAATAAGGTGAAAAAGAAAAGAAAAAAAATAAAGAAGTTTCCTGGCTCATTTAATTCTATTGTCTTATTATTTCTTATCAATTATTTCTATCCTCATGATGTTAAGGTGTCTACTCAATTGAAATGGATTATGCTTTGTGTATTAGGAGATGTATCTTGACCATAGTATTATGTTAATGCCAACCCTATTTTTTTACATGCATTTCTTAGTTATCCTTCCATAACCCACATTATAACCTAATAAAGTTTACTTGATTTTTTATTGCAAGTGCTAATTTAGTGGTGCAAATGACAAGCTTATGGTAGGGTTTATACTAAGGAATTTTGAGTAAAATTGAATATCTTATACATTTTGAGTGATGAGAGCAAATGCTTAACCAAGAGAGGCTTACTCTTTGATATTGATTCTTGGTACGTAAGGGTTTGTTTATGATGTCATAATTCTTTCTTAGTTATTACCACATTGATTGATAATTTGTAAAAGTTCTTGAGCTAGTTATTTAATGACTTTGATCATTATTTTTCTATTGTTTCTTTGTTTTAGAATTTATTTTGGGACTTTTTTCACTTGATTTTGCCCGGAGTGCAAAAAATAAGTGTGGCAGAATTGACAGAACACATTTTTTACACAGTTTTATTTGTCAATTGGGGCCTTTTTATTAATATTTTATCACCTCAAAGTACACTTGTTGCATTAGATTTGGAAAATTGTTTAAATGTCTAAGTTTTGTACGCTAGGGATATTTTAGTCCAAAAATAAAATTTTGAGAAAATGTACAAGAAAAATTAAAAAAAAAATGCATTTTATGTCCAAAAAATGGGTGGTTAAATTAGATTTTTAAAATTTATTTTATTTGACAGTAATTAAATAAAAAGTCAACATTTTTTTAAATGTCTTAGTTTGACCTAATTTTCAGTTTGCCATTGTGTAAAACTTTTTATATAAATTTTTGTAGCCTAGAAATTTTTTATTTTAATAAATTATCCCTTTTAATTATGAATTTAATTCTGAACTTTAATTAGATGTTAGAATGTCACATATTATTCAATTAAATTATGTGATTTATGTGACATAAGTAACATGTGACTTGTACATCATTTGGGCAAATGGAGTCAAAAGTCTATGGGGGTCAAAGGCTGATGGTTTGGATGTGTAAGGGCTCTTATTTGTTGGTTTAGATTAGCTAAAATTGTCGATGACACATAGGATTAATTGTACACACATTGGAATTATCTACAAGCCAATAGGAGGGTGTCACCTTGCAAGTGTGACAAAGCTCTCATTTTTCATTTATTTTTTTTCTTATTTTTTAATTGAGCTTTAGTTGATGGGGAAACACTTAGAGTACGTCTCATTCACTATAATTTCAAATCATTCATCTCTTCCATTCTCTCTCTCCAGTTCATCTTATTCTTCATTTTCTCCACCTTCTCTCTACTTTTTTCATTTGTCTAGCACCCATAACTCGACATTCAACCATCAAACCTTTATAAAATCACCACCATTCCATTTCTCTCACTTGGATGAACCTACTACTTGTAAGGAGATCTGAAGCTTGGTTCCAATATTTCCATGAAGTTCTACTTGGCTATGTCAAGTTCTAGAGGAGTAAGATGGTTTAGATGCTTTCTAGCTAAATTCTCTATGGAGTCCTAGGGGAGAGTTGATGGAAGAGGAGCTTTAAAGTCTTCACTTGGCTAACGTCAACTATTTCTTTATCTTGTTTCAATTTAATTAGAATACTATGACTATTGTTGATTGTAGTTCAACTTAACTTTAGTTTCATGGTTGCTTGTAATTGTTAATATTGAAACAAGATTGTTGAGTTGAATTTCATGTTCTTCTTACTGCTAGAATTTTGGCTACTTAGTGATTTTACATTGTAATATGTGATTTTATTTGGTCAATGTCTTGTATTAACCTAGCATGTAATTTTATGGTGAATACTTGATAAGTTGCTTGAGATTTTATAGTTTTAAACTTAGGTACAGCTTTGAGCAATGGTAGTTGAGAATGAATTTTAACTAAATACATGATTAATTATTGAGATAAGCTAGTGAGGTTACCTAAGGGGCATGTAATAGCACTTAGGGAATTGAATTAGTAAAGCTAGGTCACTTGAGATAATTATCAAGTAAACACTTTTTCAACCATAGAAGAGGAGTTAAGTGAGTTGCCATAATTAATTAAAAGTTAGGATTCCTCTATTAACAATACCCTAAGGTTCCTACTTAGAAAAAGGGAAAGTTCAATCCATTAACTTAGCTAGCATTTTAATCACTTGTTAATTAGGTAATTAGTTGAATAATTAAGAAACCAACTTCTAACTTTGGATGACTTATTGCATTAGGTAACCTTATATTAATTTAGAATCCTTCCTTGAGAGATAACCTAGGATTGGTCTTATATTACATTAAGGTTAGCTTCAGTTTAATTTTAAAGAGAAGCAACTAATTCCTATCATCCCACATACCACTTCATGTATCTATCTTAGAACCTTCGTATATTCTATAAATGCTAAACATTTAATTAATAATCCATTGAGATCTTTCTTGTATAAGTTATCTCCAATTTGAATAAAGTGCTGTGTGCAAATCCTAATTCTATAAGAGTATTGCTGGCTAGGATTTTGTAAACAACTTTTGAATTCATTTCACTAATCTTGATCTAACTTTTGTAAGTCTGTACCACACTATACTATTAAACCTATTTGAAATATTAAGGGTGCTCCTTTCGTTCTACTATAATTACTTTTTTAGTGAGTTTTGGTGAAAGCCTTAGCCTCAATGCTATTTATGCTAACTCATGACTTCCTAATTTTGGGCCTAAGGGATGTGTACACATGTTACTTCCTTAAAATCTTCAAAAATTTAAGAGGCCCTTACATATTGCATTATCGGAGTCTGGCTTGTACACTTATACTCACCAGTTAATTGTTTGATGATGAGTTGAGAGTCTCTTTCTATGACTACCTTACGGGTCTTTTAATTCTTGAAAGATTTCAAGGCCTATGAGTATGCTTCATGTCAGATTTCAATTCTTTTAATCCAACCACCATATTCATGAGATTTTCAGACATTTAATGTCCTCTAACTATCAATAATCATAAAACCATGAATATCAAGTTTACTTAGCTAAATCTACTCTCATTAACTCTATTTAAGTCAATGGGTTTAGACTCATAGCTTCTATGGACCAAAAATTATCATAAACAATCAAACCCTAACCTTTACCCTCAAGAAAATGGAAGAAGAGAGGAAAATTTAACCAAGGAAGCTTACCTTTGGTGTTTAAGACTTAAAAATACTCCTAATAATTAGTTCTCTCAAGCCTTAACACTGCTCCTTCATTCTCTTTATTTTTCTCCTCCTCTTCTTTATTTCTTTCATGCAAATATAAAGTTGATATATTAAAATTTTAGTCGTGCGTCGCAGTGCACATTACCCTTCGCCGTGGTACATGGCACAGAGGAGCCCTTTAGATTAGAATCTATCTTTATGCACTATGATGGACTAACCATGCACTGCGGCACATAGTACAGAGAGTAAATCCTTACTTTTTCTCCCTCTTTCCTTGCTCCAGTGGCCTGCCATCGATCTAAACCCACTTCTAGAGCTAAATTCATAATAATTACACCAAGCTAAGCCCTTTTAGCCATACACCTCACTAATATACTAATTTGGTCTATTTAAACTTAATTAATCTTGATTTAAAATTGAGGATATTATATTAAGCACCTAAGGCCTTGGATTTACTAAGAAAATAGGTAATTCTTTCTTATCTTCATTTATTTTAGCTGAAGGGTGATCAGCTAGGAAGTCTACTAATGCTTGGCCCTTCACAAATTTTTGAGATAGAAATATTAATGAAGATTTAGCTAGAGCCAAGCTCCATTTCCTCATACAATGCATCATAATTAACCGATTAAGCATATGTTTAATTAAATCAGAGCGCAAAACCACATGCACAACAACATTTATTATTTAATGCCTTAATTTAGTACAGGCATAATATAATGCTAAATATGATATCTCCACAAGTAAGTATTTAGTCTCTATGGGAGTTAAATACCTACTCAAATAATAAGCTACCTGCTCACATCCCCCATCAATAGTTTAGGCTAGCATATAATCTATGGATGTGGCAGTGGTAGTTAAATATAGAAGAAATTGTGTATTCTCCCTCGAGGCTACTAAGACTGGGGCCTTGTTGAATGTTGTTTAATTTTTTCAAATGCAGCTTGATGATGTTTAGTCTATGTGAATTCCTTGATGATTTCAAGATTTAAAAGCTCAAAGAACTCCCTTATCTTACCAGCCATATTTGGAATGAAAGGCCTGAGATAATTAATTTGTGCTAGGAATATTTATAACTCATTTTTGTTTCTTGGTGTTTACTTCTCGAATAGCCTATGATTTATTCCAATCTACTTCAATCCCTCGTTTGTGTACCAGGAATCCAAGAGAGTTACTTGCAATCACACTGAATGCACATTTAAGTGGATTTAATTTAAGGCCTATATTCCTCATTTGAAAGAAACTGATCCTTAAATGCTCAATATGACCTTATGCTATTTTCAATTTAATCATTATATTATCTATGTATGCTTCTAAGTGTTTCCCTATCATATTGTGAAAGATTGCATTGATAGCCTACTAATAGGTTGCCCCAGCATTTTTAAGCTCGAATGGCATAACCACCCATTCAAACATCCTAATGGAACCCAAGCACCTAAAAGCAATCTTATAAATGTCTTCTTTTGTAATGAATGTTTGATTATAACCTGAAAAACAATCCATGAATGATAATAATATGTTTCTAACCCCAGCATCTATTAACCTATCTATAATTGGCATTGCATAGATGCCCTTAGGTATGGCCATATTTAAACTATAGAAATCTATGCAAACCTATAGTTTTTCATTTTTATTTATCATTGGCATTATGTTTGAAAGCCATTGAGCATACCTATAAGGCCATATGAAGTAGGCCTCTAAGAGATATTTGATCTCTTCCTTAACTTTGAGTTCTAATTCTATGGACATTCGATATGCCAACTACTAAAATGGTTTGAAATTTTGCTTGATAGGAAGCTTATGTTCAATTAGCTACTTTGATAGCCCTTGTATCTAGTCATAGTCCCAAGCAAAACAATCTTTAAACTCTTTTAAAACCTATGTCAGGGCCTCCTTCATTTCATTGTTCAATAATGAACTTATATATGTTATTCTTCGCTCTTTTAAGGATCCTAAATTTATCTCAATTAATAAGTCTTAAATCTTCAGGGCTATATCTTTGAACTTTTGAGAGGCGAGCTCTGGCTCTATTATCTTAGTATTATCTATAGTCTCATCTTTGTATACAACCTTGGTCCTAAAAGCTTTAGGTTCGAGATCCTTATTGTGTTCTAGAATGGTATACAACTAGTACTTCTAAATCGTCGCTATTGCTGTAGTTTGTTTCTCCTGTAAGCTAATCATTTATTAATTCCACAATGGGTTCACACCTCCTATTTGTTAAAGGCATAATGGCATTAGGCTCTATTAGTGAAGGTTTCTTTATTTCCTCTTAGAATTTGAAAGGCATCATGTTTGTTTTATAATACCTTGCATCTGCATAATCTACTGGCGTGGTGAATGGTTTGTTGTCTGCCTTAACTACCTCTACTTCTTTACCCTTCCATATCAGTAACATTTGGTATAGCAAAGATGGTATGCCTTCATTAGCATGAATCCACTCATCAATTAAAAAAGCTTGATACTGAGCTGTGGAACTTCCTACAAAAAATCCCATTAGTGATGATTTAGTCCCCACATCAACCTGTAAAGGTAACACTCCCAAGGCTTGTAAGGAAGCCCCTATGAATTTGAATACTGTTATCTTTGTTGGGATAAGATCTTTTGCTAATGTACCTATTTTTTGTTTTGTTCAGGCTGGTAAGATGTTAACAGCAGATCCATTATCGATTAACACCCTAATCATAGGTCTTCTATTGAAATAGGCCTTAATGTAGAGCGATATAAGATGTTGTGTCATCTTCACACAAGGTTTCTCTAATACGACTCTCTTAGGTTGCTCTAGCACAACTTGTAAAATCACTTGACACACGAGCTCAGTTTCAGGGCTGATATAAGGTTTCTGTGGACATGTTTTCTAGTCCTTCGAGAGCATAGATGGATATTTATCATCTCTTGATTCCATTAGACAGTAAACGTAAGGCCCTTCTGGTCCTCCTTCTACATCTACGTTTGTTTCTATACCTATTACTTCAATGGGCCTTGGCTGAGACCCTTTAGTTTCTACCTCTTGCTTTTGCTTGTGATGTGTATTGTGACTCACGGGCCAACTAAAATGGCAAGGTCAATGAAACCATGCAACATATATTCAACAGGATCTCTCCTATGTGGATCCTTTATTCTTGATTACTTAGGTGCTCTGAATCTCCATCACTGTCTTTGTGGTCCTCTATAGATTGTCTCTTGAATTTGTTGCTCTCCTAGTGAGTAAGGCTCGTGGATGTTTCAACACTCTATTCTTCTTTACTCCTTTGGGTGGCTTTTTTTTCTCTATAATCTTCCCTTTTGAGGGCGTGTTGGCATACTCAAAAAATTCTTGTGACAGACTATCCTCTATTGTCGAAATGAAATATTGTTAGGAGGAGTAACAAATCGACTTCAATGTTGGTTGAACTTTAGGTTTGAAGGCAGTTCCGTAATCTTACTTAGTTCTTCCTCCAGCTTGACATCCCACCTATAGGCTTCCATATGAATGGTTTTCCTGCATCTGGAGGGGCTGAGTACTTGATGAAGTAATCATATTTTCCTGAGGCTCTCCTAAGAAGTCCTAAACCACTTTAGGTTTTTTCAAGTTCTTCATAAGATGCCATTCAGGCCTATATCCCAACCCGAAGGTTTATTTGTGTATGGTTTTGTCATGTTAGGTAAGGCTGTGTGCCTCTCACCATGGTCGGTCCCACTTAAGGGTTCCCTTAGGCAGTTCCATATTGCCTTAGCTTTCTCTTATCTCTTTTCATTTCTAATCCAAACGTTCTAGGGCTATTTACTCTCCTATTTTCTTTGTCTGCCATCATATTTCCTAGTTTTCCTTTTGCTGGAGTCTATCTCCACCATGTTAATAGTGGTAAAAGGTGGGAATGGATCTTTATCCACTACTATGGATTCTTCCTTTCCTAAAAATTTCAGCAAGCCTTTATTAATTTGGTCCTACACAACATTCTTGGAGGCCCGATAAACATTAGTATTGTGGCTCCATGAATGGTGATATTTACAATATTTCTTTCCTCTCCATTCTTCTTTAGAGGGAATTTTATGATCCACAAGTAGTGAGATGAACTTTTCTTTAAGCAAGAAATTGAATATTTCTTCAATTTTTGAGGTATCAAATGTGTATTGCACTGCATTAGGTTTTTTAGGGTTTTCAGCGGCTTTCCTTATTAAGGCCAGGCATGTATAGTCCCCTGTGCTTTTAGTTCTACTACAACCACATCCAACTAGCCAAATTAGTATATATCCTATGCTATGCATGGGATTTAGAAAAAAAATTAAATAAATAATGAGATTTATTTTCACATTTAGAATGAGTTGTTATTAAATAAAAATAATTGACTAATAAATTAAATTTACAGATACTATAAATTGGTTCTAAATTGCACCTTATATATATATGTGTGTGTGAATAATATTTTCTAGAAATAATATTTAAAGTTGTGTTTGGTGGCTTTTTAATAAAAAAAAAAAATATTTGCAAGTCTTGCTTGACAAGTGCTTTAGATTCGTAAATGAATACAAGTTTAGAAAAGTATAACTAACATTATAAAGATTTTGATGTTGATTCTAATTTTATCATCATAATGACAGAAGATAATATAATTAAGAATTAATATTATAAATGTTGAATGGTAAAGTCAATTCTAACAATATACTTAAAATTTTAGGAGTTAAATCCTTCTTACCCTCAATGGATCTTTACATCACTCTAGTGACAATCAAATAAATTGGGTATCATTAACAAATATTGCAAAAAAAAAAAAAAACACATGTTTATATTCACTTCTGTTAATTAAGACCTATATCTCATTGAAGTTAAAAACAAATGGAAAATTAATCATACTGAAACAACTAATTACATCTCTAAATGTATTGTGCGTTAAATGATTCAAAGGCTTAAACACGTATATGCATAATTAAAAACAGTAGATATCATTAATAAAGATCAGTGATAACCACATATTTAAAAACAATTTCAAGTAATATTATTGCATAAAATTATTTCGTCACACACATGGCTAACTTCATGTTTCCAATTTTTCATTTCACAATAGCTTCCCTCAGTTGTTCGTATACAAAGATGAAAACACATATATATATGATTGAAATAAATAAAGAACAATAATTACTAGATATTTGTAAAAAAATTCAAGCAATATAATTTATGAATAAGATTGCAGTTATTGCATGAGATTTATGACTAACTATATGACTCCCAATATCTTGTTCATAATGACTTCTCTCAATTGATTTTCTTTCATATCTGTGAAACGCACAAGGTTTCATAATAGTTGCTTTAATAAGCATGCAAAAAATTAGTAGAAATTTTGACAGTTTTGAAAGGAAAAAAAACTTAAGAAATCAAGTAATTCAGATAATAACTATGAATATATTATTCTATGGTAAACCATTAATAGGAACAAAAGAAGGGATTAAAAGGAAAGATAAAATCATCTATCTATAATATTGATGGATATATTATGGTTGTTGTATATTTTTTGAATATTAGAGCTACTCATAAGATGTTGAAATGGTTTGTAAGTAGAAATTAAAAATTTAAGATTGATTTATGAAAATACAAATATGGAGGCGGCTACCTTGAAATAATGTTATGGAAGCTTATAATAATCCAAATGACACAATGAAGAAAAATAAGAATGAGAGTTCAAAATCAAAACTTGAAACTGAAACGTGAATCAATTGTAGACTATTGAAAATCTACTTGTTTAACAACAATATGTAATGAAAAGAATTCATTAGGAAAAAAAAAATCATAACACATCATAAGAGAACACCACTTGAGAAGACAAATAGAGAAGAAGAAATTGTTAAAAATGGCAGGCGAGAAGAAGAAGAAAAAACGAAGAGAAAAGAAATGTTTCACATTCAGTCTTTTAACGTAAACATAATTTAAGATAGTGACTTCATGAAAGAGTAGTTTTGAATTAAATATAAGAAAGAAATGAGAAGTGGTTTTTGATAGTTTAAGATAATGAGAGGTGGTTTCCAATAATTTTTAAAAATTAATTTAGTTTTTAATTTGAAATTTGAAATTAGGAATAAGTTAATGGAAACTTAGGATAATGGAGAGATGTGAGAGTGAGGTAGTTTTATTTATATTTTAAACAATGAATAATAAAATAAAAATATCAAAGACATGTGGCATCACTAGATTTAAGCTTGCAGTATTTTTAATTATAAATTTGAATTATAATAGTTAACGTTATTTTTTATTATAAATATGAATTATAAACAAATTAATAGGAAGTTGGGAGATAATAGAAAGATGTAGAATTAATTTTATTTATATTTAATAATGAATAATAAAACATAAAAACACTAAAGACATTTGGCATCACTGGATTTAAGCTTATGGTATTCTTTAAATATAAATATAAATTACAAATAAGTTAATAGGGAGTTGGGAGATAACAAAAAAAAGATGAGGGAGTGAGGTAGTTTTATTTATATTTTAAATAATAAATCATAAATCATAAAAAAATCAATGACACTTGGTGCCAGACTTTTTTGAGACTTCATAATTCCAAAATGTGATGGTTCTTTAAAGATGTTGTCAATTTCAGAGACCTCATCGTCGCTGCCTGAAAAAATATCTAACGATGACGGAACAAGATTCCTAAGCCTTCCTTTGAATTTTCCCGTATCAACAGTTTCTTTCTTCTTTCTCCAAGTCCTCCAGTTCCTCATCCTTTGGAACGTATATTGATTCAAATTCAGGCAATCTTGACTCTGCTGCTGTGACGTCTGGTTCATATAGTTTCCATATAAAAGTAAAAGTAAATGAATACGAGCAAGTTAAAAAGTACAAGTACACATATACAAAGATTGTTGTTGTGTACAAAAAGTATAAAGGCAGGTTTGGTTGTAGAAAAGAAATGAAATGGAATATAATGACATGATGAGTTGATAAAGAATAAAATGAACTAAAATAAAAATAAGAGATTAATGTTGATAGAAAAATGTTTGTACACACACACATATATGCGCACTCCCTTTTAGCCTTTTATATATATACTTCTAAACTTTTTATGCGGGTTAAGAAAACTACTGGATTGTTTTGGTTCAGAGAAATAATTTAATATTTCAATTATACCCATGTTAATTAAAAGGAATTATTCAACCTCATCATGCCTTGTTCAACCTACAAAAATCTATTAAAATTCTAAGGGAAAAAATGGAGCATATATCATTTGATATTCTATTTAGGCATCTTATAATTTAAATCAACTTTACTTTTAAAAAGCATCTTATAATGTAAGAGCCCAGAGAGAGTATAATATTTTATCTGATTTAATTTAAATGTTTTTTTTAAAATTCTAAAAAAATATAAATAACGGTACATAATTCGTTATCATTATATTTTTAAATATAAAATTAATTTTTATAAAAATCAAGTGTGGTAAATGCTAAAAATTCTAATTAATAAATATTACATAACGGGAACTAGTAGAATGGATGACGACCACACTAGTACAAATATAAAATTATGGGATAATTTTTTACATCAGTTGGAAGGCAAACGGTGTAAAAATAAAGGCAGTGGCATTTTTGTAAAATCTTGAATTATGAACACTTTTTTACACCGGTGCCTGGACACCCGGTGTAAAAAATGTTTTTTAAATTCATTTCTCCCTTCATTCATCAGTTCCCTCGTCTCCTCCTTCTCACGCCCTCCCTCTCGTCTCCCCTTCGTCCGCCCACTCCCCCCTCCCCCTCGTCTTCTCCCTCGCCGGCCGCCCTCCCCCCCGTCCGCCCAGCCTTCCCACCCGTCTGCGAGCCCCCTCCTCCTCCTCCCCTCGCCGCCCACTCCCCCTCCCCCCGGTCCGCCCGGCCCCCCTCCCCCTCACCTTGTCACTCCCCTCCCCCTCCTCCCCTCCCGCCCCCTCCCCCTCCCCCTCAGTTCGTCCAGCCGCCCCCCTTCCCCTCCCCTAAGTCCGCCCAACCCCCTCCCTCTCCCCCTCGTCCCGCCGCCCGTCCCCCTCCCACTCCCCTTCCTCGGCCTTCCCCCTCCCCCTCGTCCCGCCGCCCACTCCCCCTCCCCCTCTCCCCTTGCCCACCCCTTCACTCTCCCGCCCCCCTGCCCCTCTCCCTCCCTCTTGCCCCCCTCCACCACTCCTTCTCCCTCCCTCTCAGTGTTGAGCCGTTGCTGCAGCTGCCACCACCCAGGTATGTGTTGAATATAAATTTTTAAATTTTATAATGTTTAAATTTAGTTTTTAATGATATTGATTGTTGCTGGGAGTGCTGTTAGTGGCTTCATAAAGCCTCAGGTTGTTGCATGTGATTCATTTATTTGGTTTAAAATTGTTAATTTTTCGTGTAAAATTTTCTAAAACTTTTGGGAAGTCCAATTTTTAGGGGAGACTCTGTCGAAATTTTTTTGAATTTATTCTTTCCTTTAATTTTTTTAAATTTAGTTTTTAATGATATTGATTGTTGCTGGGAGTGCTGTTAGTGGCTTCATAAGGCCTCAGGTTGTTGTATGTGATCATTTATTTGGTTTAAAATTGTCAATTTTCTCTTGTAAATTTTTTTTAAAAGTCTTGGGAGATCCAATTTTTAGGGGAGATTCTGCCGAAATTTTTTCAAATCTTAATTTAATTAGGAACTTAGTTTTTTAAAATAGTTTGAAGATAATAACATTAGTTATATTCTTTAGGAGGTGACATATGGATCGTAGTTGGATGAATGCTAGACGAACGAGTGACGAGTATGATAATGGGGTGAAAGAATTTTTGGAATTTGCTAAGAAAAATGCTGTTGACAATAGTGAAAGGTTCTATTGTCCTTGTGTTAATTGTTTGAATGAGAGGAGACTAGGTGTTCCCGAAATAAGAGAGCACTTAGTTTGTGATGGGATTTGCAAAAATTATACAATATGGATTTGGCATGGTGAACGATTGGAAAATTATAGTAACACATCTCAATGTGTGGGAGTTGATAATCTTGATGATGAAGTAGAAATGAATGAAGATCGATTAGAGGACATGATCCGTGATGTTGGGGAAGAGGCTTTTGAACGAGCACATGTGTATGATAACTTGTGCACTGACGCAGAGAAGCCTCTATACCCGGGGTGCACTGATTTTAGTTTGTTATCTGGGGTGTTAAAACTAGTTACCTTAAAGGCAAGAGCTGGGTGGAGTGATCAAAGTTTCACATGGTTGTTAGAGTTACTTCAAATAATGTTTCCGAAGGGCAATGTACTACCAAATCGTTATTATGATGCCAAGAAGATCTTGTGTCCAATGGGTATGAAGTATAAAAAAATACACGCATGTCCTAATGATTGTGTGTTGTACAGAAAAGAGCTTGAAGGGGAGGAGAAGTGTCCGAAATGTGAGGCACCACGGTACAAAGAGAAGGGGGCTCCTACAAAAGTCTTATGGTATCTTCCAATTATACCAAGGTTCAAGCGTTTGTTTGCAAATACTAATGATGCAAAGAACTTGATGTGGCATGCAAATGAGAGGATATCTGATGGAAAACTTCGACATCCAGCCGATTCTCCTCAATGGAAGAAAATTGATCAATTGTTTCCCGAATTTGGCAATGAGCCAAGGAACTTGAGGCTTGGACTTTCTACCGATGGAATGAATCCTTATGGTAGTCTTAGTAGTATACATAGTTCATGGCCTGTTCTTTTGGTGATTTACAATCTATCACCTAAGTTGTGCATGAAACGGAAGTACATGATGCTATCCATGTTGATTTCGGGACCAAAACAACCGGGAAATGATATTGATATTTACCTAAGACCTCTGATTGAAGATTTGAAAGTGTTGTGGGAGGTAGGTGTGGAAATGTTTGATGCAAATCAGAAGGAGAATTTTAAGTTACGTGCTATGATCTTTTGTACTATAAATGATTTTCCTGCATATGGAAATTTGTCTGGTTATAGCGTGAAAGGTCATAAAGCTTGTCCAATTTGTGAAGAAAGCACAAACTACCATCAACTTCAACATGGAAGGAAGACAGTCTACCTTGGCCATCGGAGGTTTCTTAGACGAGATCACCCATATCGTAGATTGAAGAAAGCTTTTCATGGTCACCAAGAACACAATGATGCTCCGGATGCTTTGACTGGGGATCAAGTATATGAACGTGTGAAAAACATTAATATTGTCTTCGGTAAGACTAAAAAGAATACTGGTGCAAAAAGCATATGGAAAAAAAGGTCTATCTTTTTTGACCTCCCATATTGGCGCAATCTTGAAGTAAGGCATTGTATTGATGTTATGCATGTGGAGAAAAACGTTTGTGATAGTATTATTGGAACGCTTCTGAACATACCAGGTAAGACTAAGGATGGTGTGAATGCAAGATTGGATTTGAAAGAAATGGGAATACGGGAAGACTTACACCCAAGACCAGAAGGTAAACGAACTTATTGTCCCCCAGCCTCTCATACATTGTGCAAATCTGAGAAAACAAGTTTTTGTGAGTGTTTACATGGAATCAAAGTTCCTTCGGGGTATTCTTCAAATATTATGAAGCTTGTATCTGTGAAAGAGTTGAAACTGGTAGGCTTAAAATCTCATGATTGCCATGTCTTGATGCAACAACTATTACCTTTGGCTATTCGAGGCATATTGAAAGAAGATTTAAGACTTACAATAACCAGACTTTGTTTCTTTTTCAATGCTATATGCAGTAAAGTTATTGATCCCCGTAAACTGGAAGAGTTAGAACAAGAAGCTTGTACTATCTTGTGCCAACTTGAGATGCACTTTCTTCCTACATTTTTTGACATTATGGTTCACTTAATAGTGCATCTAGTAAGGGAGGTAAAATTGTGTGGCCCTGTTTATTTGCGATGGATGTACCCAGTTGAGAGATACATGAAAATACTGAAAGGGTATGTCAGAAATCCATTTCGACCCGAAGCATCAATAGTTGAGAAATATGTTGCTGAAGAAGCTATGGAGTTTTGTTCTGATTACTTGTCAAGTACAGAATCAATTGGACTTCCTAAATCTTGTCATGAGAAAAGGCAATATGGTCAAGGCACACGTGGAGTATCAGTGAAGAGCATGAATCATGATGAATTACAAGAAGCACATTTATATATCTTGAATAATATTGATGAAGTTAAAGATTACATATCTTCTCATAAAGAACTTTTAAAGGCAAAAAATTATCGAATGAGAATGACAGAACAAAAGTTGTTGAAAGAGCATAATAGGACTTTTGTGAATTGGTTCAAGCAGAAAATTTTGAATGAAAGTGGTGTTTCTGAAACAGTTAAATGGTTGGCTGGAGGTCCTAACTTTGATGTTATATGTTGGAGTGCCTATGATATTAATGGGTATTCCTTTTATACAAAGTCTTTGGATGAGAAGAGTACGGTGCAAAATAGTGGAGTTATGATAATGGCTGAAGCCGTACACTTTTCTAGTTCAAAAGATATGAAACCTAAACTAGCATCCAGGACTTACTTTGGGGTTATTGAAGAGATTTGGGAGGTTGATTATACAAAATTTAGAGTTCCTGTTTTCAAATGCAAGTGGGTTGACGTCAATAGTATTCGTGATGATAAGTTTGGATTTACAATGGTTGATCTTAAAAAACTAACTTTTGGAGATGAGCCATTTATTATGGCAGACCAAGCTAAACAAGTTTTCTATGTCACGGATCCAGCAAATAAAAATTGGTCAATAGCACTTAAAGGAAAAAGGATGATTGATAGTAATGACGATCATGAATCAAATTTTGATATTTCTGAAACTCCTAACTTCTCAAGTGGGCTACCAATTTTGGATGTGGTAGATGAAGTAGATGATGAACATGCCATAAGAAGTGATCACCATGAAGGGATATGGGAGAATATCCCTATATGAGTTTAGTTTTGAAATTAAAGTATGTTAATTTAGTTCAATTAAATTTATGTTGTGGGATTGTTTTTCTTAATTATCTTATCTTTGATTATTTTTTAATTAATTTCATTTATTTGAATTAATAGGAATATGGAGAATCAAGGTGATGACACTCAGAGCCAATCAATTGGTGATGTTGCTCCTAGTGGGGAGCTAAGTCAGGGCACCCCTAGTGAGGAGCCGAGTCAGAGCCAGTCTGTGAGGAGGGGGAGACGTGGCACACGATTAAGAGATCTGACATTAAGTAGGAGTGCTGGGCGTAGGTTACCAATTCAATTTGACCGGAGATGGAATCCGATAGGGCCACATAAAGCCAAGTTTGTTAGTTTTCTTGGCCTCCTCTCGCGTACCAAGCCTCCTATTGTGTTTGAGGACTGGCTGATGTGCCAGAACGTGTGAAGGAACAGATTTGGGAAAGTATTCAGGTAAGTAATTAAAAATTAAAATTTTTTTATAGTTATATATTATTGGGCAATTATTGATTATTATCTTATGTCTTCATTGTAGCTCACATACGATGTTCCATCTAATCAAGATTGTCGACACAAATTGATTTCTTACTGTGGAACACGTTGGAGAAATTTTAAGACTGATCTTGCTAGAAGATATATCTTTATCGAGGTGCCAGAGGGTCAGGCTCGTCCCAATCCTCTTGATACATACCAGTTCCTTGATGAAGATACTTGGGAAGAATTTGTCAGGATTCGGACTTCTGAAAAGGCTATGGTTTGTTAACTTTTAATTTATTTAAGTTTTATTTAGATTTACTTTAATTATAAATCTAAAATTCAATTTATTAACAGGAAAAACGAGCTAAAGGGCGAGAAATTGCTCGGCAGAATCAATGCCCCCACACCTTATCTCGTGGAGGTTATGCTAGAGCTGATGATATACTGATGGCAGAGAAACAGAAGAAGAGAGAAGAAGAAGCCAAGTCTGATCCTTCCATACTCCTTTCTCCACCATCACCTGTCTCTCGAGAGGAGAAATGGAGATATGGACATCAGTACAAGAAAGGAGGCTATACAAGTGAGACAGCACGGGAGATTGCCGAGAGGATTGTAAGTAAAATTATTATTCCTTGTCCCTTTAAATTTCTATACAATTGTATATATTATTAATTAATATTGTTATTTTTATATTATAGGATACTCTTAAGGAGCAACAAGCCCAAGGAAGCTTCATTTCAGAGGGCAGAAATGATATCTTAACAGTTGCTACAGGCAAGCCAGAGCATCCGGGTCGTGTGAGGGGCGTTGGATATGGTGTGGGCATTAAGGACTACTTTGGAGCACCTGCACGTCCCAATTCAGGAGGTGTAGTGACTAGAGAAGAGCTTGATACATTGATATCCACTGTGAGGCAACAGACTAAGGATGAGTTTGAAGCTTCATTTGAAGCTCGGCTTCTACAAATGAAAGAGCAAATGAAGGAGGAGATGATGAGCATGATGAGCTCACGACAGGAGACAACTGCTGAACCAGTTCATACATCTCCTGCATTTCATAGTACAAAAGGGAGTAATATTCTTGAGCATGTGTCAGAGGGTCCTTCTGGTGACAACATTGGTGAACCATGTGAGATATTTCTAGAAGATCCTGATAAACGCTTGGTTGCTCTTGGTAGCATCTATAGCTTGGGGTCAACCATCCACCACAAGCAAATTCAAGATGATCAAGTAAGAGTGGTGGTTGCAGATCCAAAAGTGCCAGATGCTTTGGTTCCATTCCCTACTGATGAGGTGAAGACTGTGGTTGAAGCTGTTGGCAATTTTATCCTATGGCCCAAGAGACTTGTGAATCTAGTTCAAGCTGTGGTACGAAATTTCATAAATTTTTATTATGTAGCAACTTCCTAATATATGTTTTTTATTAACTATTTCTTGTCTTTTTATTATGTAGAAGCTTTCCTCGTCGAATCTCCCAAAGCTTCCACAACCCTCGTTGACTCCGCATCAGCGAATGATTTTAATGGCGTATGATTTATCATTCGAGTTCAAGAGTTTAGAAATGGATCCGGAGGTTGTGGGCAAGAAAGACATGATAGTGACAATTGAACGGGAAGATTTGGTTCGACTTCTGTCAAATAATCAGCTTACCACACCACACATTGAACTATTTATGATGTAAGTATATTTTTCTTTAATATAATTGCATTGTTGTAAGTAAACTTAATCATCAAGTTTAGTAAACTAATATAATTGCATTGTTGTAGGTATCTTCATCATTTGTGCATTACATCGGGCAAAGGTGATAAGTTTGGATTCCTTTGCCCTCATCACATGACAGAGAAAGGTAATACTCCAGAGTTAAGGGCCGCGTACCTCCAACAGAGAATATGTGAAGTCAAAAAGGACGTTTTTATGGCTCCATATGTGCACTCGTAAGGATCAATTTATAATTAATAGTTTTTTAATATGGATTTACTTTAACTTGTATCATATTTAGCAGGGACCATTGGCAGTTATTTGTTCTTTCAATGAAGAGCAACACTGTCATCTTTTTATGCTCCCTCCATTACAAACTTGGGAAAGAAATGAAGAAGACGATAGACTTGTAAGAATACTTTTACTAAACTATTTAATTTAATTTTTTTTGAATATTTTTACTAACTTGGTAATCTTGATCATAGGGCAATGAGAACATATCAAAATGTAGTCTTACAAAAGCATGGACATGAGCTCAAGGATCCCACATGGATTGAGCCAAAGGTGATGCTATACTTTATTAATATATTCAACCATTAAGATTTCTTACTAATTTTTTATGATTTGTTCTTATATAGAGTCATAGACAACCGGTGAGGACGAACTTGTGTGGTCTATATATCATGAGGCACATGCTCAATATTATCACATTAGGCATGACCGAATTTACAAAAGAGGTAAATATATATATTTTTAAAAATTTTATTTTATTATGTTATTTGAATTGATTAATATGCCTACTTTATGAATTAAATTTTAGATGTTCGACAATTCGGATGCATTTTCTGAAGCTGAAATTGAAGACATCCGCATACGTTGGGCAACCTATTTTGTGGAGAACTTGTGAGGTTTTTTGTTACTTTTAGACATGTTTTAATTTTGATAGTTGACACAATTTAGATAATTATTAGTTTTCCTAATAGTTAAATAGTTTTGTATAGTTGATAAATACTTGATAAACAATTGTAAATGAATTGAGCTGTCTGATTTGGCAATTTTTATGCACAGGAATGGCAATTTTGACAATTTAGACAATTATTAGTTTTTTTAATAGTTAAATAGCTTTGTATAGTTGATAAATACTTGATAAACAATTGTAAATTAATTGAGCTGTCTGATTTGGCAATTTCTATGCACAGGAATGGGTAAAATCGATAAAATAAATATAATATAAAAAAATAAAATACTTTTTACACCGGTTATTACCACAACCGTTGTAGAATATAATATTTTTTACACCGGTTATGGTCATAACCGGTGTAAAAAGTGTACCTTTTACACCGGTTCCGTTCCCAACCGGTGTAAAAGGTGCACCTTTTACACCGGTTGGGATAAGAACCGGTGTAAAAGTTAAAGTAAATTTTTTTTAATTTTCTTGTATATAACTTTCAACATCGGCTCTATAACCGATGTAAAAAATTTAATTTTTACATCGGGTGTTACATCGGGTTTATAACCGATGTAAAAAGAGGGACTTTTTACATTCCCTGGAACAACATCGTCTCGTTAACTGCTGTAAAAAGTCATAACCGATGTAAAAAGAGAGACTTTTTACATTCCCTGGAACAACATCGTCTCGTTAACTGCTGTAAAAAGTCATGTTTAACCGCTATGAAAAGTCATTTTTGTACTGGTGCCAGTACGACAACGTCTAGGATAGGGGTTGAGGAAGCCACCAAGTGTTGGTCTTATGAATTCATCTCCTTTGTCTGGATCGCCCAAATCATTGTAAACATCATAATCGTATATCCTTTGAGAATGTGTCCTTATTCCTGTGCCATCACCTCTTTTCTCCTTCAATTCTTCTTCTCTTAGCTTCTTTAATCCTGTTGGTGTCTCACGTGGTAAGTATGCCTGTTCAAAGTTAGTGGTCATGATTAGTTTTGTATCTTCCATATATCTCCCACACCACACAACAAGATTTAATCATCTAAATATAACTCCCTATATTTGGTTGAGTAATAGAATTAATATAAATTTCAAGAATAAAATTTAAAGTAAAATATATTGTAAAAATAATAAAATGGTAATTTGACCTTAAACTATATGAGGGATATCTAGAATCCAACAAACTCATTTTTTTTGTGCATTTACACGTTGAAAAAATTTAAATTGTGGTAATTTCTCCCTATCATTAATTTTAATTGTTAGTTGATTAAAAAATTATAAAAAAATTATAAATTTTATTTTTAGACCCTTTTCTTTTGATTCTTTTGGTCTTTTTTTTATTTACTTTTCTTGTCAGTTAATTGTCAAAGTTAACGGGTATGAGAGATTGCCATGAGTTTCACTGATTAATAGTGAAAATATACCAAAAATAAATTTAGAATCCAAAATCTCTCTAATTTATAGTTTAAGGCTTAAATTGTCATTTACTTTTGGAAAAAAGTGTAAGTTTTGAATTCATTGTGAAACTTATCAAACTAAATATATAAATGAAAGAGAGAAAGGAGAGGGACTTTCTGACTTGGGTTTAATTAGTTCAAAGAAAATAATCATTAAATCTTATAATTTTATCAGATTTTATTTTTAATCATTGCAAATTTTTTTTCAATGTTTTCAGCTATAGGAACTAAATATGCTGAAAACATTGAAACTATATATAGAGATATGAGTAACAAATGTCATTCAAACTTACTAAACATACAAGAATTAAAAAGAAAAACCTGATAAAATTACATACAAATCGGTGATTGTGTTTTCCGTTGATTTAATTGCTCTGGATCTGCGGGGCCCGGGCTCATCTCTTAGTCAGAAGATCACTCCATAATAAAATTGGACAACTCATATTTTATTGAATATATATATATATATATTAATTTTATTTTTCAATACTTTTTTCATTTTTAACATAAACAAAATGCAAAATACAAATATTTTTTGATTACTTATCTCTTGCTTTAATAAAACTGATCAGTTTTAAGTATAACAAAATATTGATGAACACTGTCTAAAACCCAACGTCTTGGTTAAAAATGTTTACTCGATATTAATTCAATAATTAAAAGTTGAAAACATAGATTCGTTTTCACACGCAAGTCTCGTAATTAGTTCAGATTGACAGTTTATATATATATATAGATATATACGATAAAAAAGAAGCACTTGATATTGAAATCTGCAAGTTGAAGCGTACAGGAAAAAAAATGGCGCTTTTCATAATTATATATTTATCCTCCATTTAATATATGACTTCTGGCAGCTAGCTTAATCATTTAGGATCTTCAAAATATTTTATTCCTCACGGGTCCCTATGTAGCACTAAGCTGTGACATTAGTTTATGCTTTCTTCTAACTGTACAAAAGTCCTTCAATCAAATTGGATTCAATATGACTTGGGATGATTATGTGCCCGTTTGATTTGCGTCAAGAATCAATTTTTTGGAGTTTAATCAATTTTTAAAATAAAATTTGCCAAACAGCATAACAATGAGATAATCGATTAAACATGTTAAAATTAATTTTTTTGTTAATCTATTCATACCTGCTTCTGGTTTTCATTTTACCATGTTAATAATAAATAATTTGTAAATAATTCATAATTATGTTAAATAAAATTTAAGAAATTTATTAATATTAAATACAACTTTATTAATAATTTAATTTCAAAAAGCAATGTATTTTATGATAATTTGTACAGTTGAAATCAATTTCAATATCCAAACAGTTTGCATTATAACATAATCAATTCTGATTAAAATCTACCACTTAATCAATTATTTTCGTAATCTATTATACTCAACTGAAATCCAAACGGACCCTATATCCTATTTAATCTATATAAATATTAGTTTTTTAAGATTAAAAAAACTAAAAAATTAAAATTATTTTTTTAAGTTGGATTAGATATGAGACTGAACCTCTATATCATTTGATCTAATTCGATTCTATTAATTTATTTAATATAATTATAATTAATTTATTTTTGACAAATACTTCAAGGATAATTGATACTAAGAAACAATTGCATGGAGATTTTTTAAGTTTTTATTAAAATTATTATTGTAATGTAATACCGTTGAAATTTGTTGAGTATTGTTTTTATTAAAATTATAAATTTAAAACATTTGGACTGTAGTTAAAATATTTTTTTTGTTACATATCCCTTCGTTAAAAAATGTAAGACATTTTTTAAGAAGTTAGATATTTAAAAATATAAGGTATTTTTAATATTTTAAAGTATAATTATTGTCTTTTTTAAAAAGTACCCCTATTAATATTAACTTTATATTTATTGTAAAATGTTTAATAAAAGTAAATATAAAAAGATAAAATTAGTTAACAAATAAGTTACTATTTTATTAAAAAGTAAAATTTAATTAAAAATATTTTATATTTTAAATGAAGGAGTATATATATGTATAAAGTGTAATTTAAATCAGTTTATATAAATATATATATATTGCAAAAAAAGAAGCATTCGATGTCGAAATCTGCAAGTTGAAACGTACAGGAAAAAAAAATGACGTTTAACACAATTATATATTTATCCTCCATTTAATATATGACTTCTGGCAGCTAGCTTAATCATTTAGGATCTTCAAAATATTTCATTCCTCACGGGTCCCTATGTAGCACTAAACTGCGGCATTGGCTTATGCTTTCTTCTATGCCTGTGCAAAAATCCTTTCATCAGATTTGACTCAGTTTGATTCGAGATAATTATGTCCTATGTAACTTATATAAACATTGGTCTTTTAAAATTAAAAATTGAAAAGAGTAAATTATCTTTTTGAATTGGATTGAACATAAAATTGAACATATGAACTACTTAATTAATTCAATCATATTAATTTATTTAATATAATTATAATTAATTTATTTTTAATAATGCTTTAAATATAATTGACATTAAAAAATGATAGAATGAAGAATTATTGAGCTTATTTTTAAATTGTTATTATAATATAGTATCGTTGAATTTGTTGAATATTATTTTTATTGAAATTATAAATTTAAATCATTTAGATTGTAACTGAAATATTTTTTTGTTGTTAGAAATTATTATAAATTTATTATGATTAAAAGTGTTTTTATTATTTTAATTGAGTTTATTAAATTAAAATGGATCACTTCCTCTCATAAAGAAGAAAAAAAAAAGCTAAGTGAATATTGGACTATTAAGACTAGTCTTTCAATCCTATAGACTAAGTTCAATCCCATTAATTTTTAGGTTATCACTAGATAACATCAGATTATAGGTTGCCTAACTTAATTTTTTTTTATAAAAGAGACCAAACTTTAAGTTAGGCCAAAATTTAATGCCGTTCAATTCTTTGTACAATACTACTTTAATTTCTTCTAAGTTTTCTCCACTATTTATCTTACAAATTGACTAATTTTTTTTTCCATAAGAATGATTAATATCACATTTTTAATTTACACAACCGCGTCATCAGATTATATACATACATACAAACATATAACTTTTTATGCGTGTACTTGCGTTCGTCAATTTCCTCTTTATTTTTGTCGATTTGAATAAAGAGTAAATATTCGAATCACCTCCACGTAAGTGAAAGTGATAACTAAACAATACTAATGAACATTCACATCATGCATAGCAACCTAAAACGGGTCAATTTCATATTATCACATTATACTGCTTGAGCTCTACTCTCTTCTCAGCTTGCAGATATTTTTTCTAGTCCAAAATATTACTTTTGGTCCATAATATGGGCAACTTAAGTTTTGTAAATAAAATATTCATCTTACTCCTTATATTTATTAATTTAAATTCTTGTGTGAGTTAATTATAAACTTTTTACACATGATCAATTGGAATCAAGAGTAAAAAAAGAAAACAATATAATATATGTTTTTCATGAGAATGTTGGTTTCAGGAATATTATTAAAAGGCTTATAGTTTGGACTAGAGTGAATATATTCCAAATGCATATTAGAAAAAGATTTAATGATAATTTTTTCCTAAACTTTTTTTAGAAGCATGGGGTACTTTATCCTAAATGGCAGGGCAATATTCTCCAAAACAATTCTTTTAAAGGGCAAGATCACCCTTCCATTAGATACCTATCATTTTCTCTATCATATGTTGATTTGGAATAATCGTGAAGCTACATATAGTAACAACAAGGTATTTTAACTTATTTTAACCATCTAATGACATGGGCCAAATTAAGGAGCAAAAATTTTGCAAGAACTTGATTTTAGTGGCAAAACATAGGCAAAATGACTCAAAATGCTTTGTTGTCATTGTGCATGAGTACCACAATTATTTCTTGTCAATGGATAATAAAAAATATGATGGGTCCATTACATAAGGGTGATTTTGTTTCTTAAAAAAATATTTGAGGGGGATGTGGTTGCTCTACTCCTAACTACAAGGTGTCCAACTCTACTCTTAAAAAAAAGCTTAGGGGAAAAATACTCTCAGTAGTTAACTACCTTGCTTGTGTAGAATGCTCTCTCCTCAGGTTCCAGGGACGGGTTTAGCTGAATCCAAGACTTGCAAGCAAAATGAACACATCTTTCAATGGTTATGCTTTCAAGAAGAACCCAGTTTCGTAAAAGTTACCAATGGTAACAGCTCCAGGAATCCCAAAATCCGAGTCCATCTTAAATTCCACTTTGGGGTCCCACGCTCTGCTCCAAGTCTATGCTCACCGCCCACCGGACCATTCCAATGCTGCTTCCTTGCTCAGCTTTGGCTCTAAACTCCCTTCAATCATGAAATAATAGACTTAATAATGATAACGATCGATGTTAATGATTAATGGGAAAAAAACAGTATGCCGATAAATAACTAAGTTGATGGAATAACATTCAACATACTCAATCAGTCCAAGTTTTTCCCTTCTATTCCTTTGTAGAGAAAACACACCTCCAATTCCTGAATGGAATGGTAGTGTTGGAGAGGATGAACATGAAATGAGTTCAAAAGCATTTTTCTTTGTTCTTTCTTTTCTCTCACTCTTATGTGTTTTGAGGTCAGCACAAGTAGATGTATGCATATATATATATATATATATATAGTTTCAATGAAAAGGGATGTACAAATGAAATACTAAGTGAATCTAGCTTATATCATCGTGACCTTAGTTTTTGGGAAAATGACAATACGAGATGCTGTAAGAACATTAATTAAAAATGCAATCATTAAATTATTAAAATTTCAATAATAGATCATAATCTTTACTTGTAATTAAGAAATTTTTTATCGGTTAGCTTGAGATTCAAATCTAATTTTGTAAATTCCTGATTTATTTACGTTATAAAGATTCCCGAGCATATTTTGTTGTTTGCAATTTACAATTAATTCTTGTAAATGTTTAAACTAACTTTTTAAATAATTCCAAATGTATTTTATTAATTTTTCAAGTGATTTATATATTCACATCTGACTCTCATAAATTCGAGACTGATGTTACAAAATAATTTTAAGTGTATTTTGTTGATTTTCTAATTGATTATTTATTTTTTTAACTGCAAATAAAAACCATAATCTATTATTGAGATTTCCCTATTCTTATAAGCAAGTCAAGACTATCATTAAACTTGACTACAAGCTATTAGGTAGACGTCTTTAATTAGAACCATCCATACAATAACTTTCTCTCACAAAATTAATATATTTGATTATAAATTAGTAAAAAATGTTATAATATATTATGTGATGAAATATGGAATAATGGTTATTAAGATAATTAGGATTTATTTAAGAAATTAGGATTATTCATTAGGGATATTTGAATAAGATTTTTATCCATTAGAATCAGGATTTATTATTTATCTTAGATATCAATATTTTTAAGATTAGATTTAGATTTAGGATTTGAGATTTGAATTCAAATTATTATTATTTTATTATTTTTAGAGCTATATAAATAGAGCTAATTTTTTATTTGTATTCAACTTTTGAGTATTATTGAATAAGATTTTTCAAGAGTTTCAACCTTCTCCCTCCTCTCTCTCTTTCCTCCTCCTTTCTCTTTATCTCTCTTCCCCCTCTCCTTTCTTGTTTTATATCAATTTGGTACTAGTGCCTAATTCCACCTCCCTTCCTTGTGCTGTGTTTCTAGTTGAGATTCATAAAATAACACAAACCTTTCCTAAAGCAACATATTATCATATATAATATTTGAAGGGTAATTTTCAAATCATAAATTTATGATTTTATATAGGATGTTACCATGAACTCTCGTGTAGGGAGTGCCAAAATTATTATAGCAACCTGCTTTGACGTTTTAGCCATCCACAACATAGCAAAGGTTACTGGAAGAAAATAATTGAAGAATGACAACAATACTAGTCTACATAAGACCAAAGGTGTTGTTATGAAACATGTCGCAAGGTTGAATATGCATGACAAATTGCTAAGGAAGAAAGTTTTGATGCTAAATTTGAAAGGCAAATAGTTAAGGTCAAACATCACAATGTTGAATCCAATACTAAATTAAGACATCAAATTCAAGAAAGTTCACATTTAACTGAAAAAATAAAAAAAAAACGTTTTCAAAAATTTTTGGAATCGCTAAATTAGCTGAAACAAGCAATTAGGCAGGAAGAGTTGAAACTCCTACCTTAAACTCAGAGGAGTCTATGATAACCTTTATAGAGCCTAATCATGAGAGTGATATATCCATTCCAACACTTGTACCACTACAAGTTCCATTAAAAACTCCAATAAAAGCTCCTCTACTTCTACACAAGTGGCACCTTCCCAAATTGTGATTAGCTAGAATAAACCTTGCCTTACTACAAATTCACCTCATCTACAAGCTGCACTTACTAAGAATGTTTGAAAGCTTCAACAGTATCTTGTCTGCTGGAAAGATTTTCTAAAGATTCCAAATAATCAATGTTGTCCTCTATAAAATGCAATTCATCACTATCTCACTTGTTGGAAATGATTTTTAAATTTATGCACGTGAATGAAATTTTATCCCGCCTATCCCTCACTGACTAACTTATGCCTTAATTTTAACTCGTTGGGAGATGAATTCTTCAACAGGAGAGAATAATAAAATATGGGATAATAGTTAATTAAGATAATCAAGATTTATCCTAATATCTTAAATAAATCATGATTATCCACTATGGATACTTGAATAAGGATTTTATCAATTAGAATTAGGATTTATTATTTATCTTAGATAATAGTATTTTTAAGATTAGATTTAATTTGAGATTTGAATTTAAATTATTATTATTTTATTATTTTTAGAGCTTTATAAATAGAGTTAGATTTTTCAATTGTATTCAGCTTTTGAGTATTATTGAATAAGAGTTTTTAAGAGTTTTGGCTTTTTCCTTCCTTCCTTCCTTCTCTCTCTCTCATGAGCTTCCACGTACATATCAACCAAATTTTTGGGTCGTGCATCGTAGCGCATGCAACTTGGGTCATGGCACGTGGTACAGTGATGAAAATCTTCATCGTGCGCCCATGCTTCATTTTGAAATGTGATTCTTTCACCCATATCTGCTCATCTAACATTCCAAAGAGTCAAAACATCAATTACCATCCAAAATTCTAATCACTCACTAATTTACCAATTTACCTTCAATCAGTAATTAGTTTTAGGATTAGAAAACTGTGATATTACATGACTCACACATTGGACTAATCAAAGCATTCAACGCTCAAGATATACCGGGCTAAAGGTACAAAACCCAAGCCTCAAACTATAGATCCACTCTTTAAAGAACCCAACTGATAGGTGTCATTGTCTCATGTTTCCTATTTACAAATGTGGTCAAGTAAGTATCAAGGAATGGGACCTTGAGGTGTCAATATCCCACATTCTCCCTTATAAACTCAACGAGGTAAGTATTGAAAAATGAGGCTCTAGAAAAGGCCAATCACTATGTAGGAGTCGGAGGCAAACCACATGATCATAAATCATATATGTCAATATCAACATCATTATCTCCCTAACCCATCACCAATGCATATCATACATATGCAACAATCACTGTTTACAAACAGGATCTAAAGGAAAAAAATAGTACATTATTGAATCATTCACAATCACATTCTTTACAATTTCTTAACATTTCATCATATAATCTATATATATGTATAACAAATTAGATAAACTTATGCATGAGCATACTTGTATAAATTATCACATCAATTCTAGTTTGCGCAGACATGGAAAAATGTTGAGTTATGTGTTCTTCTTGAGCTTACAAGCAGCCACAACAATTTCAAACATTAAGTTCTTAGTAAGAGTTTACATAAGTCACACACATACAAAAAATATTAATATATAATTTACAACTACTTAAAGGTTATCTTGTAGAAACTTGACATTTACTTTAAAGTTAACCTAGGACCTTAAAGTTATTTAAGAGAACCCCAAAATTATATTTTAAATTTAATGTTCATTTGTATAAACTAGTTTATCTATATTTGTACTTCTAATAAACCATTTTTATAGCTCAAAAGTATTAATTTAAAGTCTTTATTTATTTTAAATTTTCAATTTATTCTAAGCCTCAAATCTTATACGAGTCATCAAATCTCATTGAGATAAATAATTGATATATGTAGATCAAATCTCTTAAAACATCAAAATAGATGTAAATATAATATTAGAGTAACACCCTTGTAGCAATAAAACCAAGAAAATTTAAAACATATCGCTTTCTAGATCTTTAAGCATCAAGAATCTAAAAAATAAGAAGGTAAGTAGTTAAAATAAATTTTTTTAGAAACTTACCTAATTTTAAAAAGTTTCAAATTGCTGTTGAAGTATTTGATTATGAAGCTTGAGTTTAAACATCATGTTTGAGAGACTTTTTTTTTAGGGAGGAATGAAATGAAATAGGATAGCTAAAAAAACATAAGTCATTGTTTGTGAATTTTTTTTTAAAAAATGATGGAATGGCAAGGAAGGGGCTCTAAAGCCCTTCTTTGCCATCTATAGCTCAATATTTTTATCTTTTAATTTGGGGGGCTCAAGGATGGAGTGGCACAATATAATCTTTAATTTACAAAATTACCCCTAACCTTCTATCCTAATAAAAAAATTATTTATTATTTTCATTCTTAGGCCATCTCTCTCGCCTCCTACTAGGGTCGCACATGGGTAGGGTTGGGCTAGGTATCACTCTAGCTTAGTGCCCAACCTAATGTGCACTTAGGTATCAGGCTAGCTCAATTGACCCAAAAATATTTTTACAAGTATTTTATTAAAAATATATAAAAAAAATTTTTCCTTGAAAAAAATAATATTATTATTATTATTTAAAATATATTCATAAAACTAATATTAGAATTAACAGTAATTTTTTAAAAGTTCAAATGGACAACAATTGCTAATTATTTTTACATAGTAATAAGTTAAAAATAAATTTTAAATTTACAAAGAGATTTAAAAAATTGTAATGATAAAAAATATCTAAAATATCATAAAATAATATAATTTATGATAACTTTCAATTAAAAAATAATGCCATAAAATAATGTTATTCACAAATTCTTTTAAAAAAACTTGCAAATGTTTAGGCAAGACAAAGTTTGGCATCTGTTGATGCTTGGCCTCATATGCCCAAATGTCTTGGGCAAGACTAGGCTGATCAAGCATTTAACCATAATACATAGCTATACTTCTAGCCATATCTCTCTCACTCTTGCCATCTTTTTCTATTGCGCCTTTCAACACTATGTCTCTATTGTGTTTTCTTTGTGCAACATGAATGTTTGCTTAAATAACTCTACTACTTGCTTTTTTTTTTATTCTTAACTCTTGAATATCTTGTTTAACTATTAATTTCATTGTTGTTGTTGTTGCTGCTACATAAATATTATAATTATTTAATTATTTAATGGGCATCATTATTAATTTTTTAAATTTAGTAATATGAATAATGTTGGAAGGAAAATGTTTTAAACAGTTCTGTTTCATTTATTTCATAACGGTGATGTAAAACTATTTCTTTCTATCATAAAACTTTTAAATAATAACAAATTTTGTTTTATTCCATTTCATACTGCTTTATTCTATTCTATTTCATTAATGATCATTTCTTTCTATTTAATCATAAACTCCTAAATGTACTCTGAAATCTCCCCCTTGCATAGTTCTCTCCATTAGCGGCGCCGCCTCAATTTGTTGAATTTGTGGAGTGTGTGCTGTTGGGTGTTTAGAATAGGTTTAATTGGAATGGGAGCCAACTCCATTATTTTTTCCTTCTTTATTTGTGCGTGCATAGTATATACTCTTCTGATATTTTTTAAAAATTATTTCTACCAATTTCATTAATATCAATATAAAAAAAATACAAGAAACAAATGTGTATGAAATTTTAAATATACCTTTATATAACAAATTTAAAAAGTAATATTATGTTACTTTTTTTCTCTTATAAAGGATAATGTAGGAAATACTTTTTAAATATTATCTAAAAAACCGCACCGTATTTTATAAATGAGATCAAATAAACTTTTTAAAATGTAACTTATAAATGAGATTGGAGGGAGTATAAGTTATTTTCACCACCACCACCACCACCATTATGTTCATGAAATTAAATATTTATAATTTATTTTATTTTAGATAAATTCTCCTTTTAGACTTATTTTACATATTTTCTAAATTTCTATTCCTTAATAAATGCCCAATAATTTCATGAAATTTCTTATAATTAATTCATTTTCTAGTGACTGAAATTTAGGATGTTGCATATAATATATTTAAAAAAATGCATTCATAACTTTCATGTTCGTCAACTATCAAGAAATTGGTCCACTGCAAAGGAAATTGTCTCAAGTTCTTTCAAATGAATATTAATTATCATCCCACAGATGTGAATAGTGTGAATTCTAGCCTTTGGTTCCATGTAAGGGCGAAAGTTCTAAATATTAATTTTATTTAATACCTAATTATCTACTAGAAAATTGGTTGGGAACAGATATTTATCCCTGATGTAAAGGATTCGTTACCGGAAAAAAAAAAGTTGTTGGATGTGCAATTGCATACAACTATTTATTTGAAAGTGAAGGATCACATCAACTTAAGTAGTTTCCAATAATTTCCTAAGCCATTACAGTTGTGTGGCGGATACAAATCAAATAATTTTGAAAAAAATATTTAAGTAATTTTTAGTAATTACGTATGTAGGGTATAATTAAGTATAATTTTAAAGAATATATCTTCCAAGAAACGGACAAAGCTCCATATTTAATCAAGCATGCTAACTTTGATCTCAAATTCTTTGAATGAAGCAATTCAATCGTCTTATTACTTGAATCCTTGCTAAATTAATTGACTTCAATTAAACTTGAACTATATTATAAATCATTAACTTTATTAATTATGTACTCTAACTTTATGAATATATTATAAATCATTAACTTTTAGCGGCAGCTTTTGACCATTTAACAATAAATTTATATATATATATATATATATATAAGTTTTATTCAAAAGAGGTACACGTAATTTATCTTTCAACAATTACACTGTTATACTCTTTGGCACTCCTCTTCCTGTGGTCCCGGGTCCTGAACTTGGAATAAGCAACTCATTTGATGAAACTCTGGCACCACATCTATTCCTAAGTTGTGGGTCACCATTTCTTTTCTCAATCTCTTTCTCGATACTTCTTATTTCCAATAAGAACGCATAGAATGCATCAATTATCTCAGGATCCCCCACCCAACTTGCCAAATCATTTCTATCCCCAATGTACTCTTCATCTGGTGAATGTGCAGAAATTATATCAATCACAGCCATGAACTTCGTTGCCTGAAATAAACTTGGCAATGATGACACGAAGTACTTCTTGGGGTTTGCCACAAAACTTGCATAGTCAGGATCATTCTCACTAGGAATCAATCTTCTCATTAATGGCGGACGGGTTGGAACATAACCTCCAAAAGGGTATTGTCCAAAGTTCAAAGCAGCATGCTGTGCCGACACGATCCAAATTATTGTGGAAAGTATGAACATAAGATCTTGAGGAGTTTCAAGTTTTGGCCACCAAGAGCATCTTAAGATCAGCATGCCCCAGATTTATGGATTCTCTGTACCATGATTGGAGCTCATGATCCAAGGAAATGGCTTTTGGATCTTTGTAGTAATAGTTTACATATTTTTGAACCAACTCCTCTATGCTTGACCATATAAGGAGACCGTCAGACGCATAAGTATAGTCTTCAATAAGTAGCCTAACTCCATGAGGCTGAGTTGCATCAGGAACTGCGATACCTCTGAATATAAAGATAAAATTGTTCAGCTCAATGTCTATAAGGGGAATTCATGATTTCTTATATGTTATGTGTATTTAGTTTCATGATAATCTTTGGGAATGAAAACAAAAGGAGAGAGTTGATAGATTATGCAATGTGACTGCTTATGTTCTGGATCGGTTCTAAACTATTTATTATAATTTTTTGGTTAAAATATAAGAGAATAAATATGAAATATTTATTGTATTTGTGTTATCATGAAATAATAATTTCTTTTATTTTTTATGTCTAAATTTAATTTGAGATATGCAATGCTTTTCTGTGCGCGCGCGCACATATATAAATCATAATATCTTTTTCATTCTATGATTTTTTTGAATGTAAAACAGTTTATAAGGAATGCCATATATATATATATATATATCTTCTCTAGCAGTGCGTATCATGTTTTTTTCCTCCAACATCATTAGATTCATCCTATGATCAGTATTGAAAAGTCATTTCTCCATATTAGAACAAACTGTTTCATGTAACATGAAATATTATTGCGCTTTAATCATTGGATTTCTAAATCGTTTGGACATCATTAGAGGTGATAACCAAGAACTATGATAAAATTTGGAAAAATAATTCTCTCTCTCTCTCTCTCTCTATATATGTATATATATATATATGATTTGAGAAGATCTGTTTTGGTAAGGAGAGTCAATGTAGAATTGACAAAGTTGGAAGAAAGAGGACCTTATGCATTAGAAGTAGAAAAGAATACCTTAATTCTATATTTGGTGTGAATGCAAAAGTAATTACCTTCTAATGAGGTCAGCAGGAAGTGGTTCAAGGTCAAAGCGCCACCAATCTTTATAAGCAGCACAACTAATTTGCATGCAATATTTGGCAGGAGTGAAGTCTGATTCAATTGTGCCTCCTGCATTGATGAGTGTCTCACGAGCCATTGCATTTATCTTCAGAGTGTACCTCGTATGAGGATGTAGAAGCTTGAACACTGGGTGGATCATACTCATTTGTCTATGTGCGGCTATTATAATGGTTCCATGCATGCAACCTATTTCACAGTTTCACAAAAATTGTGAATATATATATATACACACATATCTAGGTTAGAGGACAGTTTCACCATTATAAATCTAAAACCGTCTGAGACCTAAACTAGTTTTTTTGCACAATGTTTCTTTTCAGCTTTTCAAAAAGTGCAATATCATTTTCACTATTAAAAAAATTAATTTTAACTGTTTGTTATCAAACAATTGTAAAAAGAACCTCGAAAATTATAGAATAGATAAAAAATACAAAAGACGACCCAAAATTACAAGCAATGATTCAAAAATTATAAAAAATAACCAAGAATTTGACATTAGATGACCAAAAAATATAAAAAAAAATAAAAAAATACCTCAAAAATTATTAAAATAACCAGAAATTCTTGGTAAGGACAATATTATACCATTGTTAAAAGTTGAAAGGAACGTTATACAAAAATGAGTTCATGATCCTAAATACTTCTAGACCTATAATTCTATATAAATTGATAAATTTGTTTAGACTTTGTATGTAAAAATTGATTAAGATCTTTTCAATTATTTTTGTAAAAAAGAAGACAAACATATATAGATTGCATACCAATGGTGAACAAGCTGGTGAACACCAGTATCATTAGAGCAAACATGGGCTTTGGCAAGCTGCCATAACCAGTTGGAGGTGGCGTCTATTGGAGGAGTGAGGACTCTTTGGATGATATGGTGGAAGAGTGAGCTCGATTGCTATGGGTTTCAGAGTGCCCACTTGTGTTAGAAAGAAAACTGTACGAGTTGCGTAGGTTTTGCGATCCTCAAGAGCATTTATGCGATCCAAGAATGGAAGGCAAAAGTCATGGTAATCCAATATGAACAACTTATTCTCTTCCAATGCCTGCAGCAATTTCAGAACCAAATTAAAGATCCCTTTCTTATACAGGTTCACTCATATCTTGTCAATAAGTTCAATTGGTCGGTCAACAAAGATACCTGTTGGAGGTGCATTCCATCAATATGATCTTTGATGTGTTCTTCCTTGATCGCTGATTCTGCTGGACCAAAGAGAGAGGGATCTAGCTTGCTTTTAGGAGGAAATTCCTGTTGAAAAATGACAGTAAGGGGATACTAAGAAAAGGGACAATTACATATAGGTCCTGTGGAAAAGATTTATTTACAAATAAGTCCCGCAAAATTCAAAAACTATAGTCAAGTCCCTTGAAACTTGTGTGTAATTTGAAATTGGGGTTAAAAAACAATAATGCCCCCTATTAAAAATACATTGTATCAATCAAATAATTCACAACTATTTCATTTGTAATTTACAACTATTACTGTAAACATTTTACAACTATAATTTTACATATCTAATAGTTTAATTGATCATACTTTATTAACAAGTTTAACACTAATTGTTTTCATCTACTTTATTACTAATTTATAATTATCACTTTAACTTTTTACAATTGCAACTTCACATATCTAATATTTGAAAGGTTTTAATATTTGATGCCCCTAGTTGAAGTTACAATTAATAAAAAGTTAAATTGATAGTTGTAAAATTATTGATGAAATAATTATAAATTATTTGATTGATGTAATATATTTTTAATGGAGACATTATGTCGTTATACCCTAATTTCAAATTACATTTAGGTTTCAAGGGACATGACTGTAGTTTCTAAATTTTATAGTACTATTTGTAAAATAAGTCTGCTTCACAAAATCTATATGTAATTTGTCCTTAAGAAAATGACAGCAAGGAAAACAAATAGCAAATTCAATATTTTTTTGTCGGATACTGATGCATTGATTGATATATTGTACATGAAAATTTCAAAAACAAAAGTGCTCACACATGTCAAAATAATGAAGTGTTTTACTGTCAATTACAATTATTGGCAACTTGTAGATAATAATATTATTTAAGATGATATCAAACTATTAATGTGAAAAATACTTTCAACTTGGATGTGGAATTAAAGCACAAGTTGTTGTTATTTATACCTTGAGGATTTCAATGCTCAAAGGGTTGATACCAGTAAGCATTGGGCGTGCAAATTCGTCATCTCGTGGGAAATAAGATGTGCTCCCTGAATATTATAAATCTTCTTTTAAGTATCATTTAATAGCATAAAAGGAATATGCTCTTATGTCAAGATAGTCATTATATATTTCATAATTAGTTTAATTGTTATTAATGTCTTTGCAAGGCCCCTCATTGTCATTTTCTCAGCAGTCAGCAAGTTTCTATGTTTATTTGTCTTGGATTATATTCAAATTTAAGAAACTTATTGAGACAGGTTGTCAATTTTACTAACTTGAAGATACCTTTGGAGGATCAAATTTGAAAAATTCATCGATGGTGCCTTGCAAGTTATTGAAAATATTGGGGAGAGTTCCAAAATGTTATGGCTCTTTAAAGATGTTATCAATTTCAGAGACCTCATCTTCACTGCCTGAAACAATATCTAACAATGATGGAACAATATTCCTAAGCCTTCCTTTGAATTTTCCCTTATCAACAGTTTCTTTCTTCAACTCCTCCAATTCCTCATCCCTTGGAACGTATATTGATTCAAATTCAGGCAATCTTGACTCTGCTGTGACGTCTGTTCATATAGATTCCATATAAAAGTAAAAGAAATTACAAGCAAGTTAACACGTTACAAGTACACCTATACAAACATTGTTGGTGTACACAAAAGCATTAAGGCCGGTTTAGTTGTTAAAAAAATGGAATGGAATACGATGACATGAGTTGATAAAAAATAAAATGAACTAAAATAAAATCAGAGATTCATGTTGATAGAAAAATGTTTGTACACACACATAGAAATTTATATATATATACACACTCCTTTTTGGCCTTTAATATATATGCTTCTAAACATTTTTATGCATATTAAGAAAAATTACTAGATATTTTATTTTATAAAAAATAGTTAATATTTCAGTTATACCCTTATTAATTAAAAGGAATTCAACTTCATCATGGCTTGCTCAATTTACAAAAACGCTATTAAAATTACAGCGGTAAAAATGGAGCATATATCATTTGATATTCTATTTAGGCATCTTATAATCTAAATCAAATTTTATTTTTAAAAAGTATCTTATAATATAAGAGACCAGAGAGAGTATAAGTATGTTATATGATTTATTTTAAATTTTTTTAAATTTTTCTTAAAAAAGTAAAATATTGATAAATAATTTGTTATCTTATATTTTTAAATTATAAAATTAATTTTAAAAACTCAAGTATGATAAATGTTAAAAATTCTAAATTAATAAATACTGCATACCGGTGGTAGTAGATGGGACACCAGTACGACATCGTCTAGGATGAGGGTTGAGTGAGCCATCTCGTTTTGGTCTTTTGAATTCATCTCCTTTTTCTGGATCACCCAAACATTGTAAACATCATAATCATATATCCTTTGGGAATGTGTCCTCATTCCTGTGCCATCACCTCTCTTCTCATTCAATTCTTCTTTTCTTAGCTTCTTTAGTCCGATTGGTGTCTCTTGTGGTAAATATGTCTGTTTCAAGGTTAGTGGTCATGATTAGTTTATATCTTCTATATAGCTCCCACACCACACAATAAGATTCAATCATCCTAAATATGACTCTCTACATTTGTTTGAGTAATGGAATTAATATAGATTCCAAGTGTAAACTTAAAGTGAACTATATTGTAAAAAGGGAAAATAATATTTGATCCTTAAACTATAGGAATGGAACATCTAGAATTCAGCAAACTCATTTTTTGGTGCATTTTCACTATTAAATATTTAAAATCATGGTAATCTCTACCTACCATTAACTTTGGCTGTTAGTTAATTAGAAAATTACATAAAAATCTCAAAAATTACAGAAAAATTACAAATTTTTATTTCTGGATCCTTTGGTGATTCTTTTTTGGTCCTTTTTTTATAATTTTTTTTTTCAATTAATAGTTAAAATTTACAAGTAAGAGAAATTGCCATGATTTTAAATGTTTAAAGGAAAGATACACCAAAAATAGTTTAAAAACCCAAATCTCCTGAGTTTATAGTTTAACAGCTAAGTTGTTTTTTAACCCTTGTAAAAAATTGCAAATTTTGTAAATCCATTATCAATTTATCAAACTATATATATAAATGAAAGAGAGAAAGGTGAGGGATTTTTTTGACTCTATGTTTTTTAATTAGTTCAAGGAAAAATGCAATCATTAATCCTTATATTATCGAATTTTATTTTCAATCCTTATAGTTTTTTTTAAATATTTTTAGTTCTTATAAAAATTAAAAACACTAAAATTATAGGGACTTCAGTACCAAATTACTGTGGATCTGCCTGGGCTGCGTGTGTTTTCTCAGTCGATTGATCATTCCATAATAAAATTGGTCAATTCAGATTTTATCTTAGACACAAAATGCAAAACACAAATATTTTTAATCACTTCACTCTATTTTTAATAAAACTGATCAGATTTAAGTATAACAAAGTTAAAAACGAAAAGTCTAAAATCTGGACATCTTGGATTAAACATGTTTACTCCATATTAAATCATAATTAAAAGTTGAAAACATAGATTTGTTTTCAATTAGAAGTCTAGTAATTAGTTCAGTAGTATTTTAATTAAAAAATTTATGGGAGAATGACAGAGGGATTTCAAAAGGAAAAATTAATTTAAGTTATATCTCAAGTATTGAATTTCAAGAATTTGTAACTCAATTTCTCAATTATACAACTCCATTATGATGAATTTGTAACTTATATTTTAAATCTTAACAGAAAAAATTATTTTTTATTCTCTAACCATGTTATAATTTAAAAAATAAATTATAAATTCATCACAACATAATTACAAATTAAAGGTTGAATTCAAAATTTTTTTAAAATTTAATACTTGAGACCTAACTTAAATTAATTGATACTTTAAAACCTATTTGTCATTCTCTCAAAATTTATTAACAGTAACACACACATATATTAAGAAGCATTCAATATTGAAATCTACAAGTTGAAACGTACACCAAAATGACCCTTTTGACAATTGTATTGTTATCCTCCATTTAATGTATGACTTCTGGCAGCTAGCCTAATCATTTAGGATCTTCAAAAATATTTTAAGGTTAGAGAATAAAAAAATAATTTTTTCTGTTAAGATTTAAAATACAAGTTACAAATTCATCATAATGGAGTTGTATAATTGAGAAATTGAGTTACAAATTCTTAAAATTCAATACTTGAGATGTAACTTAAATTAATTTATCCTTTTGAAATCCCTCTGTCAAAATAACACCGGCTTATACTTGGACCATAATCGTCAATCCTATAATTTTATCAAGTTTTATTTTTAGTTTTTATAAATTTTTTAGTATCATCAATCTCTATAGTTTTAGTATTTTAGTCCTTATAGTTTTAAAAAATTAGGTGATGTTTGTTTTTCAGGTTCCTTAGTTTCAATTTTTTCAGTATTTTTATTTTTGTAGAGACTAAAAATATTGAAAAAGAACTACAAAAACTAAAAGCAAAATTTGATAAATTATAGAGATCAAAGATTTTGTTTTTCCTACTTTCTTCATTTTTCTCTCTTACAAAATGACAAATATTTTTTTAATGAGAATGATTAATATTATATTTTTAACTTTTTATACGTATCAACTTGTTTTTGTCAATTTCATTTTTAGTTTTCGTCGATTTGAACTAAAGAGTAAATATTCGAATCACCCCCACGTAAGTGAAAGTGAGGTTATCAATATTTATGAACAGTCACATCGCACATAACATACCTAAAACGGGTCAATTTCATTTTATCAAATTAAACAGATTGAGCTCTACTCTCTTATCAGCTTGTTTTAGATATTTTTTTCCGTTCCGAAATATAAGCATATTTTTCCTAGTTAATTTTGGCCTATAATGTAAGCAACTTAGGTTCTGTAAATAAATTTCCATTTTATACTAGTACAAAAGTATTTTTTTTCCATAATTAAAAGACATTTTCATGACAGAAAAAACTTTGTAGTAGAAAATCGTGTGGTAGTAAATAGATATTTTTTGCCATAGGTCAAGCAGAACTGTGGTGAAAGATATCATTTTTTGCCACAGATCTAAGCTCACCTGTGGCGAAAATACAGTGGTAAAAAATATCATTTTTCGCTACAAGTTTTAGCTCAACTGTGGCAAAAAAATAATATCTTTCGCTATAGTTCCCAGCTTATCTGTGGCGAAAAATATAGTGGTAAAACATATCATTTTTCGCCACAAGTCCTAGCTCACCTGTGGGGAAAATTAGTATCTTTCGCCACAGGTCCGAGCTCACTTGTGGTGAAAAATGCGTTTAGAGATTCATATATGGCGACAGTTGTTTTTATGGCGAGTTAGAGATTCATATATGGCGACAGTTGTTTCTATAACTGTCATCATATATCATCTTTTACCACAGTTATAGTGATAACTGTGGTCATAAATACTATATTTTTTTAATAGATTCACAAATAAATATATACATCTTTTGATTACAAAACTTGCATTAATACATAAACAACAACTCTAGACACCAGTACAAATATATTTGGTATAAGTATATGAACTAAAAGTCCACATTTTTACTACAAATATCTAGAAAGTTTCTACTCTAATCCTGTCAATTTTAAGAAAAACCTAGACCACATATTGCAAATATGTTTTAACTTTTGCTTAGAATATGGCTCTAAACTTTGAAAATGCTGCAAATTAAATAGCAATATATGTATGAATAATAACTTAAGTATACGATAAACATCATAATTATAAATTATTATTAACAAATTATTACCTGATCAAATGAGTGAATGATACCCTGAGTGATGATTTTATACATGAAAATCATCATATAATAACTGCATTCTACACTTCCTGATTGTTGAGGACACTATGAAGAAACATCTTCAATATTATCAACCCCCGCTACTTGTCTTTTAGTTTCCCATTTCTCTTGAGTCATTGTATCATAAATATATGCATATCCTCCCCGAGACATCGTATAGTTGTATAGATTTTTCTTTCAATGCTCTTGCCCTTTTTGACTTTTTTCCTATTAACAAATAATGAAAAGCATTTGTTAGAAATGAATTTTTACTAATACTAAACAAATTATCATATTCTTGTTTCACTTACCAAAATTTGGGATCATGTCTACTGTAAACAAATTTCATCCACGTGTCATAATCAATGAATGAATATTTCTCCCAAGATTTTTCCATGTTAACATCATTATCACTATCATCATTTTCGTTACAACTCTTAGGAAACACATATTTCTAGTAAGTTTGGACTTAAAGTCCCTCCATCGATCACCAGCATACTTTAGCCACTTGTTCTTTAAAAATGAAGTTTCCTTAATATCATAAGTAATTTGCAAAATAACACACATTAACAAAGAATTTAGTAACAACATAAATGTCAAAATAAAAAGTAGATATGACATATAATAATTAGAAATACCAGTATAGATTCCCAAACATCATTTTCGTCACTTTCATTTACATCATCCCACTCTTTCTCCAAGATGTTGATTTTTTGACGTGCCACCAAACCCACAAAACTCTTAAAAATGTTTCCTTTCTTCTTATCAATTGGTTGGCCTTTGTCATCAAAATTAAGTTGAATTTTTCCATGTATTTGGGCTAACTTAGTAAGTTGTGTGGCCTCTCTTTTACCTCTTTTAGAACTTGATTTATCGGTGACAAAATTCTCCATATTTTTTCTAAAACAAATAAGATAAATAAAGTTAGTAGAAAAAAATATAATAACATATCACATAACATATCCTCTATTTGATCACCAAAATCCATATCATCATATTCAACTTGTGGCATACCACGCTTTCTAGATTCACCATGCAATACCCACTATCTATATGCTTTGTAGAACCCAAAATAAATTAGGTGATCCTTAATCTCTACAGGACTTCATCGCAACCCATTCAAGCACTTAACACAAGAATAATAAAACAGTCCTTTATTATTAGGAACATTATTCTTTGCAAATTCCAAAAAATAATCTACTCCCCTCTCATATTCATCACTTGTTCGCAAAGCATCTATCCAACTACGGTTCATCATTACCTATTTCAAATTTCAATAAATAATTTATAATTTGAAATTTAAAAAAATTTTGACAACATAATAGTTCACAAAGCAAAATTTCCTGAGCAATAGACCCCTCAATTTGTTCAATTTAATCTCTCAATTGAATTTTTAAAATTATCAACTCTAATCAACAAGCAATTCAGTTATCACATACAACCATCAAATAATAACTAATTTACTTTTGTAGAGCTAAAAGGATAATTGAAATACATTGTTCTATTTAACTTTTCCAAGACACCAATTTGAACAAAATTAAACAAATTTTAATGATTAAATTCAACTGAATTGTCAATAATTATTAACTCTAATAAACAACCAATTCAAACTATCACATATAGCCATCAAACAACATTTTAATTAATTTATGATAGTAGGTGTTTAAAAATTATCAAGAAACAAACAAAAAAATAGTAAAAAGAACAAAAAATTAATTTTGTGAAGTATAAAAAGCTAATTAAAAATTAAAAAAACCTAAAAATTGAGATGTGCAGGGGCAAGGGAAGGAAACACAATGAAAGCGGTGCTTAAAAATAGGTGTTTAAAAATTATTAAGAAACAAACTAAAAAATAGTAAAAAAGAACAAGAAAACCAAAAAAATCAGCAAAAAAAATTAATTTTATGAAGTATAAAAAGCTAATTAAAAAAAACTGAAAGCTGAGATGTGTTGGGGGCAAGGGAAGGTGAACTGAAGGCGACAGCGGCGGCGAGCTAGTGGCGCAGAAGCTGAAGGCGACGGCGAGCTAGGGGAACACAAGTTAAAGGCGACAACGAGCTGGAGCTGTGGGCACTCTTTAAGCTGCGGGAGCTACAAGCTAAAAGGGAATGAGTGAGCTTGAGGATGAGCTATGGAGAAGACGAGCTGTGGGTGACTATGATTGTTGGAGATGCAGGGGAGAGTAATGGCACAAGCTGAAAGATCACGAGCTAAGGGATTAAGTCTTTTAACAACATTAACGGTGACAGTTAACCCACCGCCTATCGCCATAAATGTGTCTCATTTTCAGACACATTTATGATGACAATTCACAAGGCATCTATTGCCGTAAACCATATTTTTTTTAAAAAAAATTATTTTAAGACACTTTTAATGTGTCTTAAAATAAAATATTATTTTAAAAATAATATTTTATTTAACTTAATTAAGGCACATTTAATGTGTCTTAATTTAGACACATTAAATCTGTCTTAAAAAAATATAATTTTTAAAATAAGATTTTATTTAAAAATTCTTATTTAATGTGTTAATTCAGACACATTAAATGTGGCCTAAAATAAAATATTATTTAAAAATATTATTTTATTTTAAAAATAAGATTTTATTTTAATTAATTAATAACAGCGACAGATGCCTTGGGGTTTGTCGCTATAAATATGTCTTGTTAACAAGACATATTTATGTCTTTAAAAAGACATATTTATGGTGACAGATCCTCAGGGGACTATCACCATAATTTTTTTTTTTAAAAAAGGCTTTGGTGATAGGTGCCTTCGGGAATGTTACCAAAGATATTGTCTAAATTCTAAATAATTTTAATTTGTCTAGAATTCAGACAAGCTTTGGAGACAGATGGCCTTGGGCCTGTCGCCAAAGATGTATCTTTGGCGACAATCCCGAGGGTGCCTGTTGCTAAAGCCTTTTAATGTTTTCTGAATTTAGGCATTTTGAAATTCAAAATGTCTGAATTCAGACATAAATAAATAAATAAATAAAATATATAAAATTAATTTAATTTAATTATTTTAAGATTTATTTTATTTTGTCTTCTATTTTTAATAGGCCCGATTTTTTGAAAATTCTAATTTTAATTATAAAAAATATATTAATTATTCAATGTTATTAAATAAAATTTGTTAATATTTTTCTATCTAGACACAATTAATTTAACTTAGATATTACATTATTATAGATATAATAAATAATTTTTATTTATTATAATAATCTCTAAATAAAATTCATTTAATATTTTTTATTTTAGATACAATTAATTTATCTTCAATATTACATAATTAATTACAAATATAATAAATACTTTTGATGAAGTATAATTATCTTCTAAATAAAGTTATTTTAATATTTTTTAATTTACAAAAAATTAATTTGCCTTAAATATTAATTTATTATTAATAAATAATAAATAATATAATTAATAATTTATTTCAATTATAATTATTTTGTAAATGAATTACATTTAAGTAATAATTTATTTTAATTATTTAATTTAAATATTTTTCATAAGCATTTATGGCGACAGTTTATCATAAAATTATCACCGTAAATGATCTACTTTTTAAGTTAATTACCAATAAGCCATTATCTCATGTATTACCACAGTTTTTTTATGAAATGTAGTAAAAAAAATATGTCATTAAATTGCTATTTTGTACTAGTAACAGAAATATTGCACAAAAGCAAGTTCAAAGTCATAGATGCTTTTGAACATATGATTTATAGGGGCAAATTTACCATTTAATCTTACATAAATTGATAAATTTGTTTAGAGTTTGTATGTATAAATGGCTTAAGATGTATCTTTTGAATTATATATTTGTAAAAGAAGACAAACATAGATAGATTGCATACCAATGGTGAACAAGCTGGTGAACACTAGCATCATTAGAGCAAACATGAGCTTTGTCACGCTGCCATAACCAGTTGCAGGTGGCGTCTATTGGAGGAGTGAGGACTCTCTTTGGATGATTTGGTGGAAGGAGGGTTTCAGAGTGCCCACTTGTGTTAGAAAGAAAACTGTGCGAGTTGCATAGGTTTTGCGATCCTCAAGAGCATTTATGCGATCCAAGAATGAAAGGTAATAGTCATGGTAATCCAATATGAACAACTTGTTCTCTTCCAATGCCTGCAGCAATTTCAGAACCAAATTAAAGATCCTTTTCTTATATAGTTTCACTCATATCTTGTCAATAGGTTCAATTAGTTAGTCAACAAATAAACCCTAATATAGTCTAAAGCTTTAGTAAAACCTGTACGTTAAGAGAGAGAGAGAGAGAGAGAGAGAAGGATACCTGTTGGAGGTGCCTTCCATCAAGATATTCTTTGATGTGTTCTTCCTTGATTGTTGATTCTACTGGACCATGTTTGAGATGGATCTAGTTTGCTTTTAGGAGGAAATTCTTGTTGAAATAGAATGATATATAGGAAGAAAATGATAGCAAGGAAAACAACTAGCACAAATTAAATGTTCTGTCAGACACTGCAGTACATGAAAATTTTGAAAACAAGAGTGGTCACACATGTCAAAATCATGAACAGTTTTATTGTCAAATAATAGTACAAATTGTTTGCGACTAGCAGCTAATGATGATTATGTAAGAATATGATATCAAACTATTAATGTAACAAATACTTTCAACCTTGGATGAGGAAAGTACTAGTTGTTATTATTTATACCTTGAGGATTTCAATGCTCAAAGTAGGGCTATACAAAGAATTGGACGGGACTAAACTTCAGCCTAACCTGGAGTCTGGTCCTTTTCATGAAAAGGACTAGGTTAGGTAACCCATAGTCCGGTCTGGTCCTGTGAAAACTTGGAGATTAACAAGACCGGACTTGGTCCATAGGACTGGGAGACTGGTCCTGTTAGTCCAATACTCACTTAGCCTTTTTTTTCTTTAAAAAATATTTTATATTTTTAAATAAACTCTGGTGCTTGCTTTTATCTGTTACAAATAAAATTGCTGTGAAATCACCATATATGCATTATTGCTCAGATCATTGCAAAAGAAATTACTCAGATAAAAGCACCAGATATGCATTATTGCTTTATGGTGCGTGAAGCTGTGAAATCAATGAACAATACATAAAGCAAATAAGTAACTAGCAACTCAGGAAAAGCTGAGAATGGAAATGGAAATCTGAGGCAAAGCTAGGTAAAGCAAGTATCTTCCTTCTTCCAGTTGCGTCGCGTCAAGGCCTGAAGGTAGAGGATGAGATCTGGGTCGAGTTGCAGTTGCAGTTGTGTTGAGGCGTGGAGGCGGAGGGCGGAGGTCGTCGACTGGTCTGAGCATTGAGATCTGTGTGGCTCACTGGAGGAGAGCAAGGAGGATCAAAGGTGGAGAGCAAGGGTGGGCAATGGTGCAACGTCACTGACGTGAATGACGGTGGTGGCCGGTGGGCTTCGATGCACTGGAGCAGGGTCGAGTCACACGTGAGTAGCTGAGAGTTGAGCAGGGTCTGAGCACTAAGATCTATGTGGCTAACGCTGAGACTAAGTGTGCTATGGTGTTCAGGATTTTTTTTCGGTCAAAGTGTGTGGCGTGCAAGGCTGGACGGCTGGACCTGACCAAAGACTATTTTTTTAAGACTTATTAATTAATAATTTATTAATTAATTTTAATTATATTAAAATAATTATGTAGGACCAGACCGGACCACTTAGTCTAGAAGCTTGGTCTCTAGTCTGGTCTTACCCGAAAAATCAGTCCTGTCTTTTTGGTCTTTTGGTCCTATAGGACTAACATTTTATAGGACTGGACAAGACCGAGTTTTCACGGGCCAGACCGTACCGAACCAGACTACGAGACTTTTGCACAGCCCTAGCTCAAAGGGTTAATACCAACAAGCATTTGGCACACAAATTCGTCATCTCGTAAGAAATAAGATGTGCTTCCTGAAAATCATAAGCTTCTTTTAAGTATCATTTAATAACCTTAGCATAAAAAGATTTTTTTCTCTTATATCAAGATAATCTATATACATTTAATAACTATTTTAATTGTCATTAATGAATCTTCAAGTTTATATCATTTTCAAATTTAAGAAACATATTGAGATAGGTATATCAATTTTACTTACTTGAAGAAATCTTTGGAGGATCAAATTTGAAAAATTCATCGATGGTGCCTTGCAAGTTATTGAAAATCTTGGGGAGTGATTTTTGAGACTTCTTCATTCCAAAATGTGATGGTTCTTTAAAGATGTTGTCAATTTCAGAGACCTCATCTTCACCGCCTGAAATAATATCTAACAATGATGGAACAATATTCCTAAGCCTTCCTTTGAATTTTCCCTTATCAACAGTTTCTTTCTTCAACTCCTTCAATTCCTCATCCCTTGGAACGTATATTAATTCAAATTCAGGCAATCTTGACTCTGCTATGACATCTGTTCATATAGATTCCATATAAAAGTAAAAGAAATTACAAGCAAGTTAACACGTTACAAGTACACCCATAGAAACGATGTTGCTGTACACAAAAGTATTAAGGCCGGTTTAGTTGTTAAAAAAAAAAAATTGGAATGGAATACAATGACAGGAGTTGATAAAAAATAAAATGAACTAAAATAAAGTCAGAAATTAATATTGATAGAAAAAATTTTTGTACACACACATAGAAATTTATATATATATATACACTCCTTTTTGGCCTTTAATATATATGCTTCTAAACATTTTTATGCATATTAAGAAAAATTACTAGATTGTTTTATTTTATAAAAAATAGTTTAATATTTCAGTTATACCCTTATTAATTAAAAGAAATTTAACCTTGTCATGCCTTGTTGAAATTATAAAAAGCTCTTAAAATTATGCATGTAAAAATGGAGAATATATCAATTGATAGACCAACTTTTATTTTTAGAAGATGTCTTATAGTACAAGGGATAAGAGAGAGTGTGGGTTACATGATTTTATTTTAATGTTTGTAAGATTTTCTATAAATATATATATATATATATATATAACTATAAATGATTTATTATCTTTTATTTTTTAAATTATAAAATTAATTTTGAAAAATCAAGCATGATAAATGTTAAAAGTTTTAAATTAATTAATTTCTTTTTCAAAAAGTTGGCCCCCTAACTATGGTTGGTACGGTCTCTGCCTATATTACATACCGCTGCTCGTGGGTGGACGACCAGCACGACATCGTCTAGGATCACCCAAATCATTGTAACATCATAGTCGCATATCCTTTGAGAACGTGCCCTCATTCGCGTCCCATCACCTCTTTTCTCCTTCTATTCTTCTTCTCTTAGGTTCTTTAGTCCTACTGGTGTCTCACGTGGTAAGTATACCAGTTCAGATACTGGTCACGATTACTTTTATGTCTTCTGTATATAGCTCCCACACCACACAATAAGATTTAATCATCCTAAATATAACTCTTTTCATTTGTTGTTTGGTAATGAAATTAATATAGACTTCAAGCATAAAATTTAAAGTAAATTGTATTGTAAAATGATAAAATGATAGCTTGACCCTTAAACTATAGGAAAGGAACATCTAAAATCCCACAAACTCATTTTTTTGTTCATTTTTAACTGTTAAATATTTAAAATTTTAGTAATTTTTTTTATTATTAATTTTGATCGTTAGTTGATTAAAAAATTATAAAAAAACGTTAAAAATTATAAAAAAAGTTCTAAAAATTACAGAAAAATTACAAATTTTATTTTGGAGCCCTTTTCTGTGATTCTTTCTTTTGATCCCTTTTCTTATAATTTTATTATCAACTTACTGTAAAAGTTAACAGCATAATTTTAAATATTTAGAAGTGAAAATACACAAAAAATGAGTTTAGAATATCAGATCTCTTAGAGTTTATAGTTTAAAGATCAAATTGTCATTTTATCCTTATAAAAAGTGTAAATTTTGTGAATCCATTATCAAATTTATCAAACTATATCCATATTATATATATAAATGAAACAGAAAAAGGAGAGGGATTTTCCTGACTTGCTTTTAACTAGTTCAAGGAAAAATACAATTATTAATCTTTATAATTTTATTGAATTTTATTTTTAGTCTTTGTAAGTTTTTGTTCAGTGTTTTCAGTTACAGGAGTTAAATACACTAACAACATTAAAACTGTAGAGCACTGGGTAAGAAACCTTATTCAATTTTATTGAAACTATAAGGACTAAAACACTAAAATAAAATTATAAAGACTAAAAGTAAAACTCAGTAAAACTATAAAAATCAATTATTGTGTTTTTCATTAATTTAATTACTATGGGTCTGCGTGGGCTGCGCGCATTTCTCAGTCAGATGATCATTCCATAATAAAATTGGTCGATTCAGATTTGATTATGTACATACATATTTACATATTAATTTTAATTTAAAAAATATAACTTTTAATCCTTATACTTTACTTGTGTTTTGCTATAAACCACTACACTATTTTTTAATATTTTAAATCCTTACACTTTTATTTTTTGATATTTTAAATCCCTTCAAAGTCTTTACACTTTATTTATTTAGGCACCTAAAATACTGAAAAATAAAAGTGTAGGAACCTAGAATACCTAAAAAAAGTATAGGAATCTATAGCAAAATATAAGTAAAATGCAGGAATCAAAAGTTATATTTTTCTTTTTAGTTTTCAATACTTTTTTCATTTTAACATATACAAAAATGAAAAATAAAAATATATTTTAATTACTTCTCTCTCTCTCTATAAATAAAACTGATCAGTTTTAAGTATAAAGAAAATTGACAACGAAAAATCTAAAATCCAGACATCCAAATTAATTAACCGCGTCATCAGAATATATATATATATATATATATATAACTTTTTATACGTGTCAACTTGTTTCCGTCAATTTCCTTTTTATTTTTTGTCAATTTGAACTGAAGGGTAAATATTCGAATCACCTCCACATCATAAGTGAAAGTGATAACTAAACAATACTTTTGAACACTCACATCACACATAACATACCTAAAACGGGTCAATTTCATATTACCAAATTAAACTGCATGAGCTCTACTCTCTTCTCAACTTATTGTAGATATTTTTTCTGGTCCAAAATATAAGTATTTTTCCCCTAGCTAATTTTGGTCCATAATATAAGCAACTTAGATTTTGTAAATAAAATTTCCATTTTACCCTTCCTATTTATTAACTTAAATTCTTGTGTGAGATAATTTATAACCCATTTTACTCAACATCGATTGCAACTAAGGGTAAAAAAGAAAAACAATATAATATACATTTTAATGAGAATATTGGCTTGCAGAATATTCTTAAAAGTTGCTTATATTTTGGATCAAAGTGAATATATTCCAAATGCATTAGAAAAAGAGTTAAAGATCATTTTTCTCCCTAAACTTTTTTTTAGAAGCGCTGGGTATTTTATATTAAATGATGGGGTATTTTATCCCTCAAAACAACTCTTTTAAAGAGCAAAATATCAGATACCCATCATTTTCTTTGTTATTTGTTGACTAGGAATAATAGTGAGGCCTACACATAGTAATAATAAGGCATTTTAACCCATTTTGATCATATGATAAACTAAAAGTTGGTAGGAACCTGATCTTAGTGGCAAAACAGAGGCAAAATGACTCAAAATGCCTTATTGTTATTATATATGAGTCTCGCAATTATTTTACGTCAATAGATAACAAAAAAAATGAAGGATCTATTACAGAAGAGTGATTTTGGTTCTTAAAAAAAATATTTCAGGGAGATATTGCTCTACCCTTGAGTATAGAGTGTCCAACATTATTTTTAAAAAAATGGTTTAGGGAAAAATATCCACTAACTAATTACCTTGTTTGTGAAGAATACTCTCTGCTCAGCTTCGAGGGACGTGTTTGGCTGAATCCAAGACTTGCAAGCAAAATGATCACATCTCTCAATGGTTATGCCTTCCAAGAAGAACTCAATTTCGTAACAGTTACAAATGGCAACAGCTCCAGGAATCCCAAAAATCTGGGTCCACCTCAAATTCCACTTCGTAAGTCCCGCCCTCTGCTACAAGTCTACGTTCTTTGGACCATTCCAATACTGCTTCCTTGCTCAGCTTTGGCTCCAAACTCCCTTCAATCATGAAACAATAGACTTAATAATGATCACGATCGATGTTAATAATTAATGGGAAAAAAGAACAGTATGCCGACAAATAACAAAGTTGTTGGAATAACATTTAAGATACTCCCTGGGGGGGAAAAAAAAACAACAGTATGCCGACGAATGAGAGAGTTGTTGGAATAACAATTAACATACTCCCTCCATCTTAGCAAATCAATAAAAATTAATTATTTAATTAAAAGTAATAACATTTCTAGTTTACCCTTAATTATTATAAATAAAAAGTGAATTTTTTTAAGTAAATTAATGAGAGTACTTATCTTTTTCTCTTTTTAATTTAATAAGGGTATAATGGTCCATCTATTAAAAAATATGTTAACAACTTCTTATAGTTAGAGATAAAAAAATTCTAGAAGAACTCTTATATATAAGGATGGAGGGAGTATAAGACAACACAGGTGTAAATATTAAAATTGTGTGGCCTTATTATAAGCCTAAATAATGAAGTGATCTATTTGAAAACTTTGATGTGGTTTAAGGGTGTAATTGTCATAAAATTAATAGGTAGAGATTAGAGTGATATTTATAATTTACTTAGGGCCAAATTGCGTTAAATATTGCTAATTTAAGTCTATAAATGGAAATCGTGGTCCCCGTATTGAACATGATGAAAAACTGGTTCTTTTATCTCCTAGAAACTCAAAAGAAATTTCCTATGTTTACTATGTAAAAAATCATATAGTGCCATATTCGTCTAACCCATGAGATTCTGTGATGCTTATGACTATATATGGATATTTTCATGAGGATCGTTTTTTCAATGGGAGTTTTTACAGATAAAAAGAGAAGAATCAGATTTAAAGGTAGAGAAACCTAGTTCCATTAGACGTGAACCGTGGCGAGCAAACCAAGCACGAGGTACCTGTTTGAGACCATAAATAGCAGACATGGTTAGGAAAGTCTGGATTAACAAAAACTAGAGGTTGAACCATGTACACATCTTCCTTAAGAAAACCATGTAAGAATGCATTTTGAACATCAATTTGCCTTATGCACCAGCCATTGGGGACAGCTTGGAAGAGAACAAGACGTACAGTGATGGGTTTAACCATTGGGGTAAAGATGTCAACAAAATCTATCCCAAGTTGTTGATAGAATCCTTTGGCCACGAGACGAGCTTTGTGCTTCCCCAAGGTGCCATCGACATGAAATTTGTTTCAAAAGATCCACTTATAGCCAACAAGAATCATAGAAAGAGAGTACGGGACAAGAGTCCATGTGTTTGTGGTAAGTAGGGCTTGAAATTTTGTGGTGAGAGCATAACGCCATTTTGGTATTTTGAGAGCAGAAGAGACATAGGGGGTACAGAGAATGTGCGTCCCGATGCTCAATGAGAATGAGGATAGTAGACAAAATTTGAGGATTAATAGGGTAGGTTTGAAGATGTTGGCCTTTAATCTGGTCACCAAAAGGTGTGACGGCGTAGTGGGTAATAGAGGGGAAAGGGGCATCAATTGAGATGTGTCAGACGAAGATGATGAAGATGCAGCTGTGGGAGAGGAAGGAGATGATAGAAAAAGACTAGGGTAAGGTGTGGGTGATGGGCCAGAATGAAGATGCAGCTGTGAATGAGGAAGGAGGTGATAGAATAGGACTAAGGTGAGGTATGGGAGATGGGCCAAAAGAGTAGGGCCCACTAGTCAGAAAAAGTACGATTGCATAAAAAAATTAATGGGCAGTTTAGGAGATTGGATATTGGTGAAAGGAAACTAGGTTTCATCAAGCAAGACATCCCTTGAGATGTAGATGCAACCTGATTAAAGATTGAGGCATAAATACCCCAAATGATTGGATGCATGGCCAATAAAAACACATATAGTGGATCTAGGAGCAAGCTTATGTGGTGCGTAGGGCCTCAAATTGGGTCAATAAGCTAACCTAAAAGCTTTCAAAAAATAATAATTGGGAGAATCTTTGTGTAAGACTTCAAATGGGCTGAGTCCATGAAGAACTTGAGAGGGTGTGCGGTTAAGAAGAAATGTAGCAATGGCAAAGGCATATGACCAATATTTTTGTGGAATACAGGCATGTTTCATTAAGGCATGACTTGTTTCAACTATAGTGTCGTGTACTTCGTTCCACAGTACCATTTTGAGTATGAGTGTGTGGGCAAGTGATGCGGTGATAAATGCCCAAATTCTGTAATTCTTTATGTAATGAACGGAATTCTCCCCCCTATCAGATTGAAAAGAGCGCATGCGGGAGTTAAAGTGAGTGGAGACTAAAAGGTGAAATTTATGAAAGACAAAACATACTTCGTCTTTGGTGTGAATGGGATAAAGCCAATTGAATTTAGAGAAATCATCAACAAAGCAAACATAATACCAAAATCAATTAACTGAAACAGTTGGGGAAGGACCCCATACATCACAAAACACTAACTCAAAAGGTAAACTAGAATGATGTGAGGAAGAGAAAGGTAAACGATGACTTTTTGATGATCTACAAGCAGAATATTGATGAAGAATCTTTGTGTTTGTAAATGGAAGTGAATGGGTGTTTAAAACTTTATAGATAGTGTGGAAAGCAGGATGACCGAGGTGGTGATGCCACTAAATGAGAGAGATCTTAGTACCAAAATGAGCTTGAGGTCTGGTTGAAGTCTTAAGGTGGTACATCCTATTATGGCTGGGACTATGAAGAAGAAGGTTCCTTGTTTGTTCATCCTTTACACAAAAAAAAAAGGAAGAGTGAAATTCAAAAAAGGCATTGTTATCTTCACATAATTGATTGACACTAATGAGATTTTAGTAATTGTAGGAACATGTAAGAGATTAGAGAGAGGAAATTTGCCAAAAGGAGTGGGAAGAAGACTAGTGCCTTAAATTTGAATAGGGGTTGGTAAGTCGTCACTAACATGAACAGCATCTGAGCCGTAATAAGGTTCGGTATTAAGATTTAGCTTGGAGGGATCATTGGTCATATGGTGAGTAGCACCAATATAAGTATACCAAAGTGAGTCATAAAGAGAAGAATATTCAGAATAATGAGCTCAAGAGATAGAGGTGGTGGTGCTTGAATAACTTGGTTGTACCTTTGGAAGCATACAAGAGCATTATGACCATTTTTTTCACAAGTTTGGCATGGGTGGCATCAGGTTGGAATTGAGGGAAAGATGCATGACCACCCCAAGAAAAGCATCCACAGCCATTGTAGTTGCCTCAATTCCCTCGACCACGTGGGTTGTAGTGGAATTGACCTCCCCTGCCTCCTCTAAAGGAAGAGGTAGAAGAGAAGGAGGTGTTAGTGGGTGCTTTCTGGATAATATTGGTAGACATCTCATTAGGGAGTTGATAGGAGTTTTCTTTGATCATATGAGTTTCATAAGTAAGGAGATGGCTCGGGATGTCTTCTATAGTGAGAAAATGGCATTGAGTTGTCAAGGAAGCGACAATGCTGTTGAAGTCAGTACCTAATCCCGCAAGGAAATATGTAATGAAATCATCATCAGGGATAGGTTTGCCAACAGCAGTAAGAGAATCAACAAGGATGGTAGCTCGCCTTTGATATTCTAAGATAGTTTTGCCTCTCTTTTTGATAGTAGTAATTCATTAGTGAAGGTAAACAAGTTTGGCTTGAGTTTGTTGAGAGAAGAGGGTTTCTAAGGCTTTCCATAAGGCTTTGGAAGTTTTGTGTCGAAGAACTTGAGGGATTAGTTTTTTAGAGAGGGAAGCAATGAGGACTGAAAGAACAAGCTAGTCTTGTTGAAACCAGAGAAGGTAGTCACAGTTGAGGACGCCAGAGGGGGTTTTGGCCAGTGGTGGTGGGATAGTACCATCAATGTAGCCAAAAAGTTATTGTCTATACAGGTAAGGCATAAGTTGAGCACTCCATATGAGGTAATTTTCTTTGGTGAGACGAATGGTTACAAAGTGATGAAAGTTAGAAGGTGGAGTAGAGTGTGGTGATGTGAGCATTCCTAGTGGTGGTGTTAATAGAACAGTGGTGGTAAACGACTGGCTGGGAGATATAGGGGTCAGGTTGCCATACCGACAGTAGGTTAGTTTCTCTAATACCATAATGAGACAAATACAAACACAACAAAAGCAGAATAAGCTAAAAGAAAAGAGACGCAGTGAAACATTGTAATATGTATTTTGTTGATTTTTCACAAGTATATAGTGCTACACTATATATAGACAATTATATTATAACCAATATAAAGATGACAGGTGTAAAGTAAAGATTGATCTTTTGTGTCTCTCATGACCTCTTGGTGCTGGTAGAATTCTTTTTTGTATTATGTGTTTCAACAAAATACATGATCTATTATTGAGATTTCCCTTATTTTTATAAGCAAATCAAGATTATTTCATATTATTAAACTTGACTACAAGCTATTAGCTAGACGTCTTTAATTAGAACCGTCCATACAATATCTTTCTTTAAAAAAATTAATATATTTGATTATAACTTAGTAAAAATTGTTATAATAGATTATGATTATTAATTATGAAAGTCTCTGTTACAAGATTCCTTGCGTTAATCTGTTTTCGTTTCTATTAGTGAATTTTAGTGACTCGATGGACCCTAATGCTCTTATAAATTACATAAATTTTTAACATTCAGATTTATTTCTTTGATTTAAATTTCATATTATTTGAATTTTTAATTCTCTTGACGCATTGAATTAAAATTATTTTATAAATTATAATCTGAAAACGATAACAACGCTGAAATAATAAACTGGTTTTAACAAGTTTTTTAAACACAGATATATAACTGATGGTGAAGCTAGAGTAATCATAGAGATAAACATTGGCTAAAAAAGATAGACATGACTTGCATATAATATATTCCTAGAGTTAATCATGCAAAACGTGTTTTTTTCTGTGCAACTAATGCAATAAAGAAAAATCATCGGAAAGAATCAGCATGTACTCGTAAATTTCTGTAGTCCGATCCTCAGTTATTTTATAAGCTCATGTTGAGAGTGTAGGTAATTAATTAATTAATTTCAAACGAATAAAAAATGAAAACAAGTTCTTGATTTCTCATAATTTTTATCAAGTTGGCTTTAGGTCCCAATAGCTTATTCATTTATAACTTAGTCCTTAAATATTAGAATTATAGGACATGATGTGTGTTAATGATGTGGAAATGACGTTTGGAAATAGTAGCAACTTTAACCAAAGTAGACCCAAATTTATGAACAAATTCCTCAATGAAAAAACTACAAGGACCTTGCCCCAAATTGGTTGTAACTTTAGGGAAAAGTTAATCTAAAAGTTCTTATAGTTTCATTCAATTTTAAATTAAGTCCATATAGCTTATTTTATTTTAATCAAACCTTTAAAGTTTTATCTATTGTACATGTTAATCTTTGAAGGATAAAATTAATCATGAATTATTAAATTTCACAAAACAAAAATACTCTTGGAGTTTACAAAAAATTAATTTGATATTTTTAGCCAAAATTAAAAAAATAATTTAACACACTGTTTATATTTTTATTAATTTTTAATAAAATTCTATATATAAAAATATTTAAAAAACATAATTAATATAAATTTTGAGTTATAAAAATTATATAATTAATTCTAAAATTATATAAGTTTTTAATTTTACTTTTTTAAAGAAAAAAATAAAATATTTCAACTTTTAAAGATTGAAAATTTTAATTAATTAAATTATAAGAATTCAAATAAAACAAAATAAATTATAAAAATTTAATTTAAAATTAAATAAAATTGTAACAACCGGCAAAATATTTTTCTTGTAATATATTCATTACCAACAAAGGAAACGTGTTGTATGTGCAGCTGCATACTAATTTTTATTTAAAAATAAAATACGTGAGTCAAGCATGTAACATTGTCAATACCAGAAACCTATGCATAAAATCTAAAATGATTTTCATCTAAAAAAAATCTAAAATGATATAGACTGATCGGGAAACTCAACGGCTCATTTGTTATTAATTATGGTGTGTACATGTGGCCAATAACCCACGTGATTGGTAACAGCTCAGCATTTCTACATATGAGGTACTTTAATAGTCTTATTCTTTAAGTGCAGAAAAAATTAATATAATTACAACGTAATAATTAAATGTATAAATTTAAAATTATATTAAAATAAAAGAGTGTGTTTGTTAGTTTATATTTTTAATTTTAAAAAAATAATTTTATAAAGTGTCATTATCAAACTTTATTGGTATGCATAATTTTGAACTCTTTTGTTTAAGATTCAAAAATAAGTAATTTTAGATAGTTTAAAAATTTTATAAAAAAGATTTATTTTGTAAAGATTTTATAAAAAAAGAAATTATTTTATGTTTGGTCAGAATAATAGAAAAGTAATTATTAATTTATTATTTTTAAATTTTATGATATCTTTCTTGATTTTTATTTTATAAAATTAATTTATTATTATATTTTTTAAAAAAATTCTTAACATATTATTTTAAAATTTAATAATATATTTGCATATCTTGCCTCTTTAAAATACTTTCTCATCTATCACATTAAATTATTTTCAGAAACTACTCAAAATAGTTAAAAAGCTTTGTAAAATAATCAAATTCTTTTGTATTTTAATTATTTTTAAAAGTATCATAAAAACTCAAAATATTTTTTTTTTCAAAAAAATAAGTAATTTTTTTATGAAATAAGCTAAAATAGACTAGCCTCTTATCTGAAATTGTTTTATAATTTGAAATGAATTACAATTAGCTAAGTAACGTTGTTATAAAGTTGAAGTGAACTTTAATTGAAGCATAACAAATTTACTAGATGTGTGTATGTCATTGTACATAAAATTGGTTACATATCGTTAAAACCAATCGTACAATAATGTGTGTGTATCATTTTCTTTTGCAAAATTTATATATTTGATTATGAATTACTAGAAATTGTTATAATAGATATTATGATTAATTAATTTGGAAAGTCCTTTTAAACGGGGGAAAAAAAAAAGATTCCTTCTTCTGCTTCCGTTCTTTATGATGGATTTTAGTGACTTAAAAATCCACCATAATGCTCTTGACAAGTTGCATAATTTTTAAAAATTTCTATTTTTTTAACTTTCATATTTTTTGAATAAATTTGAATTATTAGTTCTCTTTATGCATCAACTTAAACTGATTTTATAAATTATATGGATTTGAAAACGATAATGATAATAAGATTGACAACAACGCTTAAAAATATGATCAAAAGGAAATGACGTAGCTAGCTCAATCTAAGAGATAATGATAACTAGTTTTTAACAAGTTTTATAAATACAGAAAACTAACGCAGCTAGCTTAGTCGTAGAGATAAATAGTGGCCAAATTAAAATGATAGAAATGACTGTTTTTTTTTCCAAAAAAAAAAGTTGACGTCATAGTCAATAATTTTATAAATGCTTTGATGACTCATAATAGTGCTAATCATGCAAAACGTTTTTTTCCTGTGCCAACGAATTAATGCTAGAAAAAAATAGGATAAAATAACTTTTAGTCTTTCAATTGATTTGATCATTTAACTCTAATTTTTATCAATTTAAATTTTAACATTAAATTTAATTATCAAGTTATTCCTTATTTTTTTTAAAACAAAATAGCCCTTTTAAAAAGACTCTGATGTGGAACTTAGACGTTGACATGGAATATATAATTACAACAATAAACCTTGTCCAACTATGTGAGATGGGCTAACATGGAATATATATGTAAATTAAATACAACAAATTATCCAAATCTACCAAGTCTTAATTACTCATATATTATTTATCTTATTATTTTAATTCATAATTTAACATTTCAATTAAAATCTATCTGTGCCTGGCCAATGCTATTGTTCTTCACCATGTTTGGCTTGCTTGCTTTAACTTGATTTACGACTCATTGAATTTTGGAGAAATCATCCATGTCATTTTTCTCAAGTTGAGGGGACCACGCGTACGTTTTCACCACTTGGCCTGCGCATCATTTAATCCATGATCTTTATTTTTTTAATTTTATAATTTTAAAAAATAATTTTTTTTATTCACGTCACCTCACTTGCTTCCTAATATTAACTAGCACTTACTTTGTGCGATGCACATGCACAGGAAGCATTAATATTGATTATAACATAATTTAATATAGTTGCTATCAATTAAGTTACATATCCGCAATAGCTGAAGTACTAACACTTTATTTTATAAATTGAAGAAAATAGATAAAAAAAATAATCATAATAACTATAATAATCCAAAAATTTTAAGAAAAAAATAGTAAATTAAATATGTAATAATGTGTATTGATTATAAATATATTAGTTATTGGGACAAATATGTTAAGAAGGAAAGCTGGTGTAGTGGTGGCTGTACAAGTATTCCTTCAATAGGTTCCAAGTTTGAATTTGCTGGAAGCCACAGGGAGAATTATTTTGGCCTTTTTGCTCTGTGAAATTACCAAACTATCCCTCTATTAAATTTGATATATTCTCCTTGCTTCTTCGATTTTTCCAATAAGAGACTAGAGGAGAGAGTTGGAAATTTTTTGATTCTAGTAGCTTTGAACCTCAGATTTGAAGTCATTACTTTTTGTTTTCCTCTCCATGGTCCTATCCTCTCATCGGTGACAGCAGTGTTCTTGTCGTGGCGAGTGTGAAGCTCATCGCTATTTTCATCTGTCTACCGTTAATGGGGGGTGAAGCTCGTTCGTTCCTCGCTGTATGGGTGCCAGGTTTCCTTCGTGCTTCCCTATCTTTGGTTGTCCTCTTCATTGTTGCTTTATTCTTTTGGTTCACATTCACGTTGCTAGTATGCGAGAATCAGGTCGTCGGAGTTGATTTCTTCGCTGTGTAGCTCATGCTCTTTGTTTTCTTTTCTTCTTCTCTTCTTGCTGTTGTTGAGTGCATTTGTTCTTTGACTCCCTCTAGTCTGCTTGTGCAAGCTAATGAGAGCAAGAGGAGTGGTCTGCCATGGCTGGAAACTTGAAGCATGAAGAGCTCCTTCCTTGTTCTAACAGTTTCTTCTTGTCCTTCCCCTCCCCTGTTACTGTTGATGTTTAAGCTCTGTTCAATGCTGTGGGTCTTTCTTCATTTCTTCTTCATATTGTCTCTAATATTAACGACCTGAGGTGAGAAACTTCTCCCTTTCTCCTAGCTATTCGTGTGTGTGTTGTTTTTGGCTAGATTATGTTCCTCTATTTCAATGCTGCCATGCGTATTAGAAGGGAGTAATTAAGAAATCTTGAGTAGATGGGAAGCTTTGAATGGTTGGATTGATTATGTTGTGTCAAGAAGTTGTTGGGATGTGAGAGGCAAAGAGTAATAAAATTATATGGTATATTGTAAGGAGATTGGAAGTGAAGTTGAATAGGGTGGGATTAGTATTAATCTAAAGATTAATGCCCCTAAGATATTGATAAAATGTTGTTAGAAGATTTTTTTTTGTTTAATTTGGATTTTTTTTAAATTATAGTGATTGTGATGAGAGGCATGGCTGACTTAAATTTATTTAGTTGAATTTTCACTCGAACATCATAAAGAATTTGATTTTTTAAGTTACTATATGGTTAGTTGAAGTTTTAGAAGCTTTATGTTGTGTAATTTATAAATTTATAATTATAGTATTGTTTTATCATTAGATCTTGAAAATACATTTAAGATGCTCAAGAAATGGGTAAAAGAAGCATGATGAATTTAATTATGGGTGTTTGAAAACTTTGCACACAAGGTGTTCGATACAAGAAATGAGAAAATCATATTATATAAATAGTAGTTATGATTAGAAGAATATGAGGTAAATTGGTAGCAAGTGATGATATTTAATAAACCATATGAATTTTAATTTTTGAAATTTTGAATACTTCAGTTGGTTGAGATTGTGTTGGTAGTGGAATAAAGTTTATATATCTATAGGAAGCAAATTGATGTTTCATTTATTCATATAAGGTATGTGGAAGATGAGTCCCTTAATAAGAATTGAGCAAGGAAATCATTGGATTTAGAATTTAGCATGTAAGTGAATAGAACCCCATATTTTTCAATAAAATAGTCTATTTTTGAAAATATTACATTTTCATATAAATCATTTTAACAACAATGATGATTATTATGTACTTTGTTAATTAAATCATTTTGGTTCTGAAATTTTAGAATGATGGTGAAAGTTAATTAAATTATGGTATATGCATGTATTTTCTTTATGAAATATATTTTCAAGATCGATGGAGGCATCTTTGTTTATTTTACTCTAGAAATTCTTAGTTACTCAACTAGTACAAGCTTATACATTTTCTATGAAACAAATGTTTTGGCAAACTCTGAGATTTGAAATGATTCATGCGAGTTTGATATTGAGAATGCAAATTGTATTTCAAAAATAATTATTCTTGCATGTTTGAAAAGTGATTTCACGAGGACTTTAAGTAGAACACTGTTGCTAACGGCAGTTCCATTAGCCCTTGGTGCGCCTTGGTTAATGACTAGCTAGTTTGATTTTCATGAGCTATATTCTCATGTTTGTTATTTGCGAGCCTCGCACTCGTGTTGTTTCATGGCCTTGAGCCATGTTTGGTTACTTACCCTCATGGACTGGTGTGTCCACATTTGTTTTCGTGGCATAAGCCGTATTTGGTTATTTTACTCTTGTGGACTGTGTGTCCACGTTTGATATTTGTTCTGCAAAAGTCCTTATAAATATTAGTTTTTGATTGATTTGTGAATAAACACTTTATTGGTTTTATTTAATAAAAGGTACTCTTATTCATTCATTCATTTAATTTGCTTTACAAACACAAAGAGTTGAACTATTTTGTCATTATCAATTTGGTGGTTTAGTACTTTGAAGTTATGTGGAACTTCTTAACCTTCAAATTCATGATTATATTATATTGATTGTTTTTAGCTAGTATATTTGAATTTTCAATGTTTGTAGTTAGTAAGTTTGCTATTTTTACTCAATTATGAATAAATTATCCTCCTTTAGCATATCAGATTCAAGAAATTTTAACTCATTTACGTTTTATTATTATAATTGATAATTCTAGATCTTGTGAGTTATTATTTTGAATTAATTTCCTTTCAATTATTTCATATAATAGTAAGTTATTATTTTGCTCTGTTAAACTAAACTTTTGGGAATGCTATTCACTGGAAATTATTTTGATCTCAGATTCATTAATTGATGCTAGATCTCTTGCCAACCTTTAAGGGCTTACAACTGTGTTGAATAAATATTTATTTATGCAAATTCCTTCTCTTTTAATGTAAATATTCAATTAGATGTTTTATTTTAAAAATTTTATGCTTTAGGAACTCCACGTTAACTATAGTTAGGATCCTAATTTTTGTCCTATTATATTGATTGTTTGTGTCTAGGAAACATAGTTTCAATCTGTTGAATACATACTATAATAATTTTTATTATAGAGATTTTGGAAAATCTTATTTATAAAGAAGGTTCTGCCGAAATTTTTATAAAAATATTAAAGCTTTTGTTAAACAATCATTGTTAATACATACTATTAAAGAAATGTTTTACCATTCTATTGAAGAAGCATCTCAATGTCCTTAATGTAGCTTCCTCCTTATCGTGGTCCAGTATTTGAGCATCTTCAACAACAACACGCATTTATGAGAACACGATAAACATAAAAATGTAAGAAAAAATATGTTATGAGAAACAGTATGTTGACATATCTAAGATTAAAGGATCATTCTTATTTATGTATAACAAATCCTCAGATAAAATTTTGATGTTTCCTTCCATACAATGTTTGGCCGGCTTAAGTAGAACTTAGAAGCATTGTGACAAACATCTTTCTTAATAAACATCCTAAAGCCTAAAATGATGCCTCCTTAATAACACATACATATCCTTATCATCATCTAATAATCCTAAAGCAAAACATACTTCTCTAAATGTATGATGCCTCACCCCATTAACAGTTTTAATCTCATTAAAAGACTGTGGTCCCTTAAGCCATGTTAGTAATATACAAAGATAGTAAAAATTTACCAGAGGATGGCATTGCATGAGTTATCCTACCAATAGAGAAACCTGTCTTCCTTTTATCCTATATCCTTTCCTTCCTCTTGAAAACATAGTATTGGGGAAACTTTGAGTGTGTTAATGTCCATGAAAATGAATCACTTTTGTTAATCTCCACTCGTGCAAGAAACATTGATTCACATACTCTCTGCTTATCTAATAATTCTTCAACATCATTAGAATTTGAGTATATGATTGATTGTTGATTGAATAAGTGGAAACTAAGTCTCTCAACACTAGGGTACCTATAATGATATCAAAGGCTAAAATATGCCGAGTTGCTTCACATGATGATATGTATCTACAGGTATAGTATTGCTAAATCTCATTAATTACTTTATCAAAAGACACAACTTGATTGTCATCATATATAGAAAGAACTACTCTATCATTTCCTTTTATTATATACTTGAATAAGTACTTAATGGAAGTGGATTGATTGTATTTCTTATCCTTCATGCAAGATGACTTTAGGTTTGAATGTCTATAAGGACTATAAATTATATATTTTCTTACAAGATCATACAGTAAAGGAGAAGACTTATGATCAAGTATCTCAGCAGAAATGACCTTATCAAGTTGTTTTATATCTTTAATCTTGTCATTCTTGTCAAGGAAAAGGAGTAAGTGCACATGTGGTAGATCACGCTTTTGGAATTCAATAGTGTTACACCTCTACAGTTAATGGAAATAAAAGATATCAAAAAGAAGATAATGTCTTCAACTGGTTTCACTAATATCATAATCAAATGTACAAAAAATGAATAGTAAATGCATTACTTGCATGAACCGTTCTAAAAATCTTTTTATTCTTTATGAATTGGAGTAAGGATTGGAGCTTCAACTTGAATATTCTATACAATATCTAGTTTATCAAAAGGATTTAATGATTCAGCCTTACAAAAACATGTGATCTCAAGCCAAGCTGGATTGCATGTAAATGTAAGGAAAATATCTGGATTCCCTATCCATCTATATATTGCCATGGCATCTTGATAATTCTGTATCATGTATCTTGCCCCACCAGTAAAAGATGAAGGCAAAATTATTCTTTTACTAGTTGCTCTTATATTCCTTTCTCCATCGTGTAAAGCATTTGACAATCCTTGGTATAAATCCATCTTGAGTTCTTTTGATGTGTTCTTACCCATAAAAGTCGTTGTGACTCTAGCATTGTATATCTATCAACAATGAATTGTTGTAGCAATCTTCTAGCATGTAACAGTAAAGAAACTTCTATATTCCATGCCAACAATCCATATGCAAAGTACTCTCTCATGCGCAAGTCTTTTTCTTGTCTTTGGTGTTTTTGAACATAATCCATTGTGCTCAACATTATCATGATAATCGTCCTCACTATATAGGAATAGCAAAGGATATTGAAGTGCAAGATAAGATGGATGTTATTCATCAATCCTTTAAAGCTGACTTGATAAGTCTTGAATTATGATGTCTCTTTTGTTAAAATGGATATCAATATCACCAATGATTAAAGCTACAACCTCAGAAGCAATTAGGAGGTTGTATGTATGACCCATCTTTCTCTCTAGACCTAAGTAAACACAACTTCAACTGCCCATGAATGTTGTTATGTATTATGGACAATGCAAGATGATATTGCTTTACAAAGGATTTACTTCATCTAGAACACACTTGATCAAGTTAACTATATATGGATCAATGGTAGAGTCTTAACATGTTTGCTAGAGAGGGAATGATCAAAGTGATAAAAATAATTAGAAAAGGGTGAATATAAATAACACTATAAATAAAAAAATTAAATTAAGGAAACCTTAAGAGTGTACCTTACTGTAGATGTCCTATTGTTTACTTCATTCTTTGTGTCATAAATATATAGCTAGGAATAAACTGGTCTTAAACCATTATGAGGTAACAAACCACCTATGGTATGGTAGTTTATACCAGACAAGATAAATGTGTATGGCCCGGCACCATCATTCTTGGAATGGTTAATCTTCCTACCCATTGATGTGATAGAAAACATGCTATTGTAGGATCTTATATTACTTTAGAAATTTTTGACAGGTTTGATTTCCTCTTAAAGAACAAAGAATGTAACGGTGGAGGAGGTGTATTCATCATAGGTAACAAAACCTTCCCTCATAAGCAACACATTGAAAAAATAAGAGTTCTCCTCCTACCTTAATTCCTTATATGCTCATCAAGCCACATTAAAGCTCCACAATCTGTATTCATATGTTTGATCACCCAAGTCAATGTAACCTACGTGACATGTGTTAGCACAATGATGAGCATAAATTTTGAATGACCAGTAGTTGAAATGTTTAGCTTGAATCATTAAATTGCCTGAATTATCTAAGTCATCATTACTTGATTCACTGGAATAGTTCTTTTTTTAAATAATATATTATCAGTACCCTTGAAATGAACATCTTCACCTTCAAGGAAAACATGATAGGACATAGTAGTATCGTAATATTACTCTCTAAGTGGGAGAACCATAACCTTAATATGGTATTGTGTATATTAGAAGCAAAATTAATATAGGTCAAGCAAACTCACAGTCTAATTCTACATATTCAGGAGTACATTCTTCTTTTCCTTCATTGTCACATCTATTGTAATGAAATTCAATGTCCCCTATAATGGGCAGATGCATCTGTCGAAAAGCATCAACACGTAGATTTCATAATAATTTTGATATTAACATGTAATAATATGCACAGAGTGGCAGATTAAAAGAAACCTGGTATATACATCTCTACAAAACTAGTTCTGTTTGATCAATTCTTCAAACCATAACTTCTACAGTAGTAATTCTAAAGATAATAAATGATTGTTGCATCTACTAAGTTTGAAAAAATCACCTAAAACAAAGTACTTATATTACAATGATATATAGAATCATAGTAATAGACCTTCATGTATACCAATGATGATCCAGGAAAAGCATTATCAGTCTTGTGTGTTTAGAGGATTGTTTGTTAAACTAATTATGGAACTCCTTCCATTCAAATTAAGAGGCGGGACCAATTTCAGCAGCTAGTATGAAGAAAAATTCATTTACAAGCAAGAACATATGAGCTTAGAAAAAAAGGATCGCATAAATATGCATGAGTGGTTCTATTATAGCTGGAAATGAATTTATTCAACAAGAAAACTACAGTTATTGTATGTTGAAAATTCAAAATCAGTCTCTTTCATATTATAGTAATAATCAAAAAATAACAAAAAAGTATAAGATATAACTGTAATTTTCTTTACTTGAGGAAGTTTTTCCGTCAAACTTATAGTTCATATTTGATGATAGCATTTTTAAATTGAGTATAGAGTTCCTTGATCATTTGCAAGAAAGAAAAAATAGAAGAAGTTTAGTCACTTAAGTATTGGTTGGTTGGGTGCTATGCAAGTCTCATCATCGATTACTATAGTAGATGTGGAAGCATGAACATGTGGATTGAATGCATTCTTATACTGAGATAGCGACATTGCTATAATAACCATTAGAAGTGAGAATCAGGATGCAATCATTTAGATGAATTAATAAAAATTAACAATACTCATAACCCATGGTTATTAGATATAAATAAGTTGACGCGGTTGAAAAAAAAAAAGAAAACATACTTATGAGAGAGTCAAGCACAAAGGGTACCTTGACTAATGGGAACATATGAGACGTTTGTTATGTAATAGTTCATATCTAGTGGCACCGCAACATTATTTGATAGATTTTTAAAGAAACTAACCTACTTTTATGGTGCAGATTTGAGTTTGATGTTGTAGATTTATCAAGCTTTTGTGGTTATTAAATCCAGTGAATGAGCTTTAAGGCATGTACATAAACAATGTAATAGTGGAATATGACCAAAACCTTGAGGGACATCAGATCCTAAACCAAAAACATTTTTGGGTCCTATACATTGAAACTCCTGTGAAGAGATCTCATCTCTTATTTGACATATGGATTTGCATTGATTGTCATTGATTGATAATTTTACTGTAAAATGAAAAGATTTACCGTTAACAGAAGTTGGTGGATTTGAGGTAAGGCGACAATATCCATTTGATAAAAAAACTAAGGACATCTACTGGAATAATGATGAAAAGAATCATAAAGAAAAAAATATGAGATTTTGTCATGGAATACCATGCTCTTAGTTGTTGTGATTGACTGATATTTCACCAAGAGGTGCTAATGTGGAGAAACTGTAAAGCATGGACGTTTTTTTGTTCCAAGGCAGACTTGTGCTTTCTCTTGTTCTCCATCTTTTGATTCTTGCATGTAGAACAATTGGTTGGTGCCCACAATATAATTAGCACACAGTAGGTGGGGAAAGGAACTGCTTATGTCGTGGGGTCAATATGGACAGGTTGTTTTGTATATAAAAAGGTCTGTTGGAGTATTGTACTTAACAATAATTATTCTTAAAATTGTGCTGATAACTTTATATTGTGAGGTTTAGAGTAAAAGGGACATGTGAATGAAAATACTTTATATTTTGATGATTATTGACAACGTTTTTAAGCATAGACCTGTTAGATTTTAACCTATAGTTATATACTATCCCAACTTAAAACTGTTGCAACCAATTTAAATAGGATTTCATTTTTTTTTCTGTGAGTAAATTATGGCATATTATCTTAATATACTTAACTTATATATAGACCAAAATCATAAAGTCTCTTATATAACATTAATTATATTTACAAACAATGGTTATCTTATATAATAGCATGTGGTCATTATATTTGATAACATGAATGACATATAGGTGATTTCATAAAATGGACATAATAACTACCTTGTTGGAAAATAATAAATAACAAAGTTATCATCATTCTAAAATTCAATAAATAAAGGATCTATTTAATTGGTATTGTTAATTTTTTCTATTGTTATTGATATATTGTGAAACTATTTTGTAATGTATATACTTTCAACATTGTAGATCACTGAAAGCTTCAATGATGTAAGATTAACATTAAAATTATAGTCATCAAGCCACATTACGATGAGGTATTTAGTTTAGAGTGTAAAGTCGAAGGTATCCCATATCAGGGTTTCATTGCCACTCGTTAGTTTCATTACTCCTCTATTTAACGTATTCTTATATCTCTTGATTTTGTTCATTTTGTCTTTTTTGTTAATTCGTAGGTATTTCTATTGAAGTTATTTATTAACTAATGCTATCAGTGTCCTTATATAATAAGAAGTCTTATGTGGAACTTAGTGAGGCAATCTTTATTTGCAACAACAGTGCATTGAAATAAGATGAAAAATCATATGATGTTTCTGGCCTGGTACGGTACCACATGAAGACAAAGGTATTTATTAGTTTGTGAAATGTGTTAGACACAAAGTATCCACGTACACTTCTCTGACATCATGGACATCATTGATACAAGATAAAAACATAAAGGATGGAAGGAAAATACCTGCAACTAATATGAAAACACATGGCATCCACACATGGAATGTAAAAAAGACATAACTCATCTAAATGACCACTAAGTGGTTACTGGACACACAAAGAACTAAATCGTCTCTACCTATAACATTATTGAGGATAATGTATGGAAGAGCTCCCTTCCTATCATTTTCACTAACAAAGAATACTTGAATTCTTAGTAAAAAAAGAGATTATGGCAGACTCATTAGAATACTTTGTAATAGATATGCAATTAGAGTAATTAGTTTTATGATGAAGCATGGAAAAGGTAAAATCTGACATTGCTCAGAATTCTAAAAAAGTAGATAACTAATGAATAGATGAAAAGACACAGAAGTCAATAAAAAGTAAGTAAGATTATGGTCAATATAGCTTCATCATATTTGTCCTCTTATGACAGGTTTTTGTGAAACAAATCAATAAAGCCTAGATTGGATAAATATGATACTAAATAAAAGTTAAGGTATGTATATGGGTTAACTCTTGTACTATAGACCTAGTGAGTGTGACAGGGCTATATACCTAGCTTTCACAAATTAAATCAATCGCAGAAAAGTTATTGAAAAGGTAAATATAATTTATATAGGAAGCTTTAACTGTATAGAAGGATTCTTACACGCATACAAGATATGTTGTCGAAGTCAATCTTCTCCTGATATGTAAGTAGGGTCATTATTCTGAGCTCTTGATAATTCTAAAAAGTAAAAGGTAGCTATCAAATGCTAT